>NW_025814827.1:54769134-54854134 GCF_022079265.1 Lynx rufus | reverse complement strand
GCCCTGCATACAGCACCCCCCGTGTGTTACAACAGTAATTGCCTAAACATACAGGGGCGGCGTTAATTAAACCCAGGACAACTGGTGTGAGAGGAATGCTGAGGTCAGGTTTTGCTCCATTGAAGCTGAGATTTAAAATCTAAACTGGTCTCCAAGCTTTATTTCAGACCATGGGGGAATGGAGAGTTGAGGAGAAAGTGGGGGAGGTCTTAGAAAAGAGTTTGATTTCTGATAAAGATTTCTCTTGTAATTCCATAGGGCTTTCTAGTTGTGGGGATGGGGCTGGAGTAACGCTCCACGCTGTCTCTTTCGAAGGGACGCATAACAAACTCATGCACGGGACTCGCATGCCAGGGCCGTGCTGCCTCAAGGGCTAGCAAACACACTCTGGTTATCTGGGCTCTGCAATGGCATCTCTCATGTAAAAGGTGTATTATCTGCAGGTGACAGACAAGAGGGGCAACTTTAGAAGAGCAGTTTTCTAAGTGTCTCAGGTGAGAAGCATGATTTTGATGAAGGTTCTATTGGGAGAGAGCATGGCCTTGGTGATGTGCAACATGACTGTGACATTGAAGATGCGTGTGTGTATGTGTATGTGTGTGTACACATGCGTGCAGATATGTATGTGTGTGTATTCGGGGTGGGTGTGAAGAGGGCAGAGTGATGACAGAGGTGTCCGTAAGAATGGTGCTCTGTACAGACAGTGGGACCAGTCTAGGTCAAAGAAACATTTTAGAATGCTTTCTAGGTATCAGATGCTTTTGTGTCAGCTTTTTGAAGCAGGCCATGATTGCCGCATGCTCTGATAAGAAATTTGGGATTCAGAGAAGTTATATCTGCTACCTGAGACACAGAAGAAATTTATGGGTAAAAATGGATTAAGTGGTCAAAGCCCAGATGTGGCCAGTTTTGACCCATGAATTATAAACAAGGAGCTGAAAAACAAAACAAAAACAAGACCCACACAACTAAAAGCTAGATAAAAAAAAATTAACTCTTTTGCTGAATCTCAAGGGCCTCAACTTTTTAATAAATCTAAATTATCTCAGCTCTTGAAATGTCAGTTTTTGCATATCTTGTAAAATTTACAGAAAAATTTATAGCGAAGTTATAATAATTTTTACGTTGGCAAATGCCACCATAATGTGAAATCATATCTGCATTATTATGCATTTGTTGATGAATCCCTAACTAGCACTGTAGTTGCTGCCTCACTATGATGCAGGGGCAGGAGGTGATGGGGGAGCTGGAGCTGGAGGAGGAGGAGGTGGCTGAGAACCATCTAGTTCTCACTGGCCAATCCCAGGGTCATGTTCATCCAAACACATAGTACACTCTCTCCAGGGTCTCTGTAAATATACGGGGCCCGAGCATAAAGAGGGCTTTTCTTTCTCATGCACCACAAATGTTTTCGGGACAATCTAGTGTCAGATCTCTGCAAATGGCACCGAATCCTGATGGAGGAGGGAGGGAAAGGAAAATTAAGGTTTGAGAAAACACCATTCCTCTTCAATTGTGAACAAAGTTTCCCTTTGAGGAAGAAGAGAAGTTGGGCTACATCGCTAATATATGAAGTTAAATATACTCTTTTCCTACTTCATTGCCTAAACGAATCTTTCCCTTTTCA
Organism: Lynx rufus; assembly: GCF_022079265.1. Taxonomy (NCBI): domain Eukaryota; kingdom Metazoa; phylum Chordata; class Mammalia; order Carnivora; family Felidae; genus Lynx; species Lynx rufus. The sequence goes on along the minus strand of NW_025814827.1, from coordinate 54,852,507 downwards.
GAGGTTCTGTGCGTACAGGACAAACCAAAATGCAAATAACCAAAATGACTTTCACAAGACAAGGGAAGAGATGTTTGTCCATTTTGCAGTTACCCTGATAAAGCCAAATTATTCACTGGCATATGCTGTTAGCTTTGTTAGATACTGCTGTATTTTAAGACGTTAGAATGAGTATATGTCAAAGTATGTTACAAGTTGTTTCTTTTCTTACAGACGTTTTCCTGCTCTTCCTTAGCCACTTGGAAGCCACTTGGAAGTTACCGTACATACTCATATGGCTTTCTGTGGTCAATGAAAAGGTGAACTAAGGTCATGGGTCACTTCCAGGTGTAATTTTTGAAAAGAGTCAGTCCCTTAGTAGAAAGAGGTACTTTCTCTTTCCTTCTGCCATGGTGACTATCAACATTTCAGATGGTGCCTGCTCCATCAGCCTGGGTCTTAGAATGAAGACAGCGTGGGACAGAACCCACAGCTAACTCTCACAGAAATAAATTTTTGTTATAATTTCAGAATTGTTTTTTTACTGCAGCAGAAGGTAGCCCATACTGACTGATACAAATACTAGATCTTTATTATATAAAACAGTCTATGTTGTCCAATTCTTCCAGATAGTGGCAGAACACACAGACAGGAGATAATGTTTGTCTGACCCCAAAGATCATGATGTACCAATATACTATCCCCAGAGTTATTCATATCCTCATTTTATCTCCTACCCTAGGTATGGGTGGCGAGGCTGAGACATGTCTAATTTTCATCCCTTTTAGCACCTACCATGGTTCCTTGTTCCCAGAGCAAAAATTATACATATACACACATGTATACAGACATGTATTTACATATGTCTAATATGTTCAATAACTAATATTCATTAAATGTTGACTTTAATAAGATCTTCCCAACCTTGTTTCCCGATAGTAGGACAAACATGGTAAATAAATCTTTTCTCACAGATCTTATCCCAGCAGATTTTATGTTTACCCACGATGACAAGCGTAGTAATTTTAAAATATTACAAAATCTCCAATACTCCTCCTTCCAAAAGGCAGAGCCTCCTTTCTCCCCCCTCCAGTGTGGGCTAGACTTGGTGACTGACCTCTAATAAATAGCACATGGTGGAAATGGTGGTGTATGGCTCAGTCATGACAGGCAGAATGGCTTCTTGGTTGCTCTGTCCTGGGTCCTTCACTCTGGTGGAAGCCGGAGGCCATGTTGTGAGGACACTTGAGCAATCCGGTGGAGAGGCCAATGTGATGAGGAACTGAGGCTTCCTAGTCAGTCACAGTCACATGAGTGAGCTTAGACGTGAGGCCTGCCCCAGTCAAATCTTCAGATGACTATGCTCTGAGTTTGACTTGTGTTGCAATCTCAGGAAAGACCCTGAGCTAGAACTTCTCAAAAGTGCTACCAGATTCCTGACCTATAGAAACTATGTGAGATAGCTTTTTTTTTTAAGCAAAATATTTGGGGTGATTTGTTGCGCAATGAATGATTACTAATATTGCATCCACATAGAACCTCCTTTTGGAAATGTCATAGCCTTGTTTCGGTATGTGACAACTATGTACATGGGTCAAACTCCTGTAATAGTGAGAAGGAAGGCATTGCCCCCAGTGTCGGTACCCGGTGAATTCACTTACACATGAAAAACTACCTGCAATGCTGATTTTTGTAAGTGGAGTTTGTGTTCTCGAAGGTAAACGCTCAATTGATTTTTTTAAATGCGCAATTTGCAAAAGATGCTATCAACAGTGTCATCTACAAGATTGGGAGATCTTGAAAGGCAGGCCTGAAGTCTTGCTTGTCCATCATTGTATCTTCTCCCTGCTCTTCTCCAGCTTCCCTTATGCACCGCGCCCCCCCCTCCCCACCCATGCTCCCACAAGTGCCCAGGATTGTGTTTCACATAAGTAGTCACTCAGTTTGCGTGCTGAATAAATAGTCAGATGCTTTCTTTTAAGAATAATTATTCTCTTTACCCCTGCCATGCCACTCTCACAAAACATCTTGTCCCAAGACTTGGCGGTTTTTGTTGTTGTTTGTTTGAGGAGAGGGAATCCTATGTCCCCTCCTTGTATTCATCTCTAAGGAAGCATGTTCTGCAAAGTGTTATTTTTTTTTTTCAACGTTTATTTATTTTGGGGACAGAGAGAGACAGAGCATGAACGGGGGAGGGGCAGAGAGAGAGGGAGACACAGAATCGGAAACAGGCTCCAGGCTCTGAGCCATCAGCCCAGAGCCCGACGCGGGGCTCGAACTCACGGACTGCGAGATCATGACCTGGCTGAAGTTGGACGCTTAACCGACTGCACCACCCAGGCGCCCCTACAGAGTGTTATTTTGAGAGTCATGGACCAGTGGTTTGGTAGTTAAAAAAGGATTGGCCCGACGTCCCCCAGAATTAGAGAATACTTGGTTCTCTTTTTGAGAGTTGGTTTCATTGGCCTGTCCTTCTCGGTCACGTGCCAGGCAACTTTGAAGAGAATGACAGTCTTCGGCAGACTAGACCCAGGTCATTGGCCACTGTGGCAAGGCAGTGCCCACCATTTTCTGTGAACACAAGTTGTACCACCTTGTGGATATCATACAAATACAGTTGCAGCCAGTGAGGCCAGGATCAGCAATCAGGCTCCATCGGCTCTGGTGCTTGCTCTTAAAGTAAAACAACAACCCCCCCCCCCCCCCCCAGAATTTGTCGAAGTCTCATTAGGGCTGATTCCTGCTCCCACTCAGTTGTGAGTCTTCGGCTTTGTTTAGAAACTTGTGAATCATTAACTGAAACTCTAGAGCATAGCTGTGAAAATAATTGTGGTTCAATAATGATGTAATAAACTTCTTTCCATGTCACATTAAGAATAATCGGCCAAAAAAAAAAAAAAGGAAAAAAAAATCTGCCAACCCATGCCACCCGTCAGCACAAGCTCCTCGGCCATATCTGCCTGCCTGGGATGAGAATCATAATGCATAAGGTTGCCTTTCAGGTTTCCTACTCTTGGCAGGGGTTGCTACTTGGTGAGGCTGTCCCCTGGGGGAGAGGAGAGTGTTCAGCTGAGTTGCTCTGCAGTCGGTCTGTGGATGATACCACTCTGGGGAAATAGACACGGTGTCAGAGTCAAGCTGCTACCAGTGGGTGTTTCTATATACAACTACTAAGCAACAGGAAAGTTCAAGGGGGAAAAACTGGGTATTGTAAAGACAGCCTTTGAGAGTACAAGACATCCAGTGTGACCCATTCCGCAGCAGGCTGTACGCTCCAAAGAACATGCCATATGAATACTGCAAGCAAATGTTTTAAATCTTATTGGAGACACCCTATAAATGTTGCCACTTGAGGGATCTATTCTGGGAGAGAAATATAGCATGTCCTCTCGGGATGCCGTTGGATTCCATTACCAATATTGCGTATGGGATCGAGTGTGGCAATGCTTTTATCACGACTATAAAGTGGTTACGAGCCAATTCCTCATATAAAACATACTCAATAACATTGAGGCTTTTTTTCCCTTTTCTGTTTCCTTCTTTTATTTCCTTCCTCTCTTTTTCTCTCCTTTCCTTTCTTTCTTTCTTTTTTTTTTTAACGACAAACATGATGTCAGACAAAGGGCATCAGGACTTGGTCTTTGTAGTACAAAACAAAATAACAATACATAAACACCTTTGTGAAGGCAGCTCGAAACCCCATGTTTTCTATTAAAAAGTCATGTTCAATCTTCACTGTTGATAGAACCGAATAGCTAACACAGAGAACATTGTATATCAGAAAGGTCAATAGTTATTATGAGCTACAAATATATTTTTTTCCATCCTTCAGGCTGTTTAGCGCATATCACAGCATGAGCAGCTGTCTTCTTTAATGCTTTTAAAATTAGAATCCCAAAGAGGAAGAAAAAATTATGGTTGCAATGATTGCTCTTTGCTTTTGTAAGTTTACTTTAATATACTATTTTATATACATGAATCTTCTGTGCAGCCTGTCCATGGGGCAGGAACCGGTTGCCAGTATCTAGTGGAGCTGCCATGTTTATTTTCTTAGCATTCGAGCCAAATCTCCATTTCAGGAGCAGATGTTGTCGACATACTATATTTTAAAAAGGAGTTATATAGAGGAGTCTGGTTACAGAGGCACTTGCAAACACACACATATGCATTCTGCCTTTTCACTGCTTTAAAGCTCGGGGACTAACTACAACAATGCCATGTGATGAGAAACAGTTATGCAGCACTGGCTGAAAAATCAGGCGGTGATTCAAGCCATTGATACACAAAGTATCTCTCTCCAAATGCAGGCCTGTGGACTGGGAGCACACCTTTTAAGTTTTGAAAGGTTGATCTGCCTGTCCCTGGAACTTTTTGCCCTGACTCCGTGCATGACCCTGAAAGACAACATGAGGTTTTAAAACAGTACAAGTGAGCACATATCAGAATTTTCAGCATAGCTCACTTAGTCTTTGTTCAGTTATTTAAAGGCTGGTTGGGTAGCTACAATGAGCTGGAACCATTTATAACTGTAAGTGCTTACGTCTGGGAGCAGGGAAAATAGATAGTAACTTGTGGTGGTGATTAATGCTATGAAGAAGGGCCATGCAGAGTAAGGGGCTGGAGAGTAAAGAGGACCAAGGCTGGTTGGGTGGTCACAGGGGCCTCACTGACGGGGTGGCTTTGGAGAAGACCTGAAGCCACGTAGATAAATGGGTGAAGATACCACCCACACATCACACTGTAACTTTAGGACTTCAGATTGGTACAAGGCTTTATAGAAAACGACTATTTGGATAGACACGTACCAGTGGCAAATTCTAGACATGTTACCTTTTGCACATTTTCTTGTCCAAAATTAAAATAAGTGCTATACTAAAGATAAAATAATGTAACACGTGGGAAACTAAGGAAGGAATTAATGGGCCGGACGGTCCGGAGAGTCGAGTGCATGCCAGATGCACCTTACTGGTATTGTCAATTCTTTGGGCATCTCTAGAGGGAGCAGCAGCTTCAGGACATAAGGGAGCCAAAGACTGAGTAAATAAATGACACTCTTGTCTTTGGTGAATTTTGGTAATGAAAATAAAGAGACCTGAGCACGTTTACTGATTGGGAAGACTGAGCTTAAAGTTGTATACATTGGAAATGCTAATTGAAGAATGAAATATCCTAAGGGATATTTAATCAGCAACTGAGAAAGATAAGTGAGCCTCTGAAATGGGGAGGAAGAAAAAAAAGGAGGACATGAGAGAGGAAAGGGGGAGGAGGAGGGAGGAAGAGGAGTGTGATGGCAATGGCTAGGAACAACTTAATTTCACTAGGTGAAGTGGGAGAAGGAGAGGATTTTGGACGTGAAAGAAGCTACCTAGCAGCCCATGTGGGCCGAGCATCAAGGACCAACAGAAAATAAGTAATAAGGCTACACAGTGGCTGGCAGTTGCTTCGTTGTAAGAGGACTAATTTTCTACCAAACTCTAGTGGCTTTGGGGTCTTTCCAGGCAATGCTCAGTAGAGTAACCTTTTCCCAGGGATGGGAGCTGGACAATGGGAACAAAAGAAAGTCCAAAGAGTGTGGGACTGCCAAGGGTTAAGAGACAGACAAGTGAAAGTGACCAAGTGATGAGCTAGGGAAGAGAAAAGGATGACAGGGCAGGGAATGGTGACCCGGGGGAGGCAGCCAGTAAGTGGGGCTTTGTGCAGAAAGGATTGGTGAGTTATTTACTCACCAGTTATTTACTGCTTTTAAATAAGTTTATGTTACATTTTCTCTAAGTTCATAGGAAACTTGGAAAATCGGAAAAAGTAAATAAGAAAAAAAATGTCTATAACCTTATCATCCAGTTACAGTCACTATTAAAACTAATTTTTTGTTGCAGTCTTATTTACTATTTATTTAGATACTTATTTCAAAACTGGGAACATATCTGTTTCTCCCATATATTTTTTTTAACGTTTATTTATTTTTGAGACAGAGAGAGACAGAGCATGAACGGGGGAGGGTCAGAGAGAGAGGGAGACACAGAATCTGGAACAGGCTCCAGGCTCTGAGCGGTCAGCACAGAGCCCGAAATGGGGCTCGAACTCACGGACTGCGAGATCATGACCTGAGCCGAAGTCAGACGCTTAACCGACTGAGCCACCCAGGCGCCCCCTCCCATATTTTTTAATATTAGTCATAGCTCATGTGATGATAATAGCTGTACTCTCATTAGACACTGGGGAATAAAAGGATATCGGGGCTCTTGGTTGCAAATCAGCTTTAAAAAACAAACAAATTAGAGTATCCCATATTACTACATCACTTTCAAATATACTATTTTTTTAAAACATTTTTTAACATTTGTTTATTTTTGAGAGACAGAGCATGAGCAGGGGAGGGGCAGAGAGAGAGGGAGACATAGAATCCAAAGCAGACTCCAGGCCCTGAGGTGTCAGCACAGAGCCCGACATGAGGCTCGAACTCATGAATTGTGAGATCATGACTTGAGCCGAAGGTGGATGCTTAACCAACTGAGCCACACAGGCGCTCCTCAAATATATTATTTTTACTGTCTACGTAACATTCCATTGCTTCGTGATGAATTTCTTTTAAATTAATCTTTTTTCAACCTTATTATTTCTTAGGGTGGATTTCTAGAAATAGTATTACCTGGTCAAAGAGCATGAGCTTTTTTTTTTTTTAATTAAAAAATTTTTAATGTTTATTTTTGAGAGAGGGAGAGCACATGTGAGTCGGGGAAGGGCAGAGAGAGGGAGACAGAGGATCCGAAGCAAGCTCCATGCTGACAGCAGAGAGCTCAATGTGGGGGCGTAAACTCACAAGCCATGAAATCATGACTTGCCCGGAAGTCAGAGGCTTAACTGACTGAGCCACCCAGGTGGCCATGAGCTTTGTTTGTTTGTTTGTTTTTTTAAAGCTAATGTGTACAAATTGACTTTCAGAAAAGTTATACTATATCAGTTTACATATTTATCAACAATGTTGATGGTGCTCAGATTGATTGCCATCTTAAAAAATATCTGTTCTCACCTGATAAAAAAATATTAAGTTAGCATGAGATACAGAGAAGAGAGTCCCCCTGAAAAGCAATACGTAAAAATATCTCACATGTTTAATTTGGATTTTTATTTCTAATGAAGTTGAGGAATGTTTTAATATGTATTTATTGGCCATTTGAATCTTTTTCAATGAATCCTATATTTATATCTTCTATTCTCCACTTGAATTTTTAGTGTTTTTCTTATCAATTTGAATGAGATACTTACATTTATTAAAGATACTATTTTTGGCACACTTCTTGTAAATATTTTCCCATTTGATTGCTGTTTCCGTTTGTGATGTTCACTAACGCATGTTTTTTTAAATTTTAAAACTTTTTTTTTTTTTTTGGGAGAGAGTGTGAGCCAGGGAGAGGGGCAGAGAGAGGGAGAGAGAGAGACAGACAGAATCTTAAGCAGGCTTCATGCCCAGCACAGAGCCCGACATGGGGCTCGATCTCACAATCGTAAGATCACGACCTGGGCCGAAATCAAGAGTTGGATGCTTCACTGACTGAGCCACCCAGGCGCCCCTCATGTTGTTTAATTTTATACAGAGAAGTCTGTGTGTTTTTACCTTTGTGACTTCCTGTGTTGTACTTGTATTTTAGAAAGTTTTTCTCATTTTTTTATGCAGATATTTGGCATGTTAAAAACGAAGCGTGTTTTTTTTTTTTTTTTTTTTTCAGGTCAAGGTATGATTATGCCAACGGGTGGCTAAGGGCAAGTCAAAGAAAGAGTTTTTTGAGCACTGGCAGTCAAGAAGTGTGCGTGGAGTAGCTATTCATCCTGGAAACTGTCATTCTGGCATCTGTTGCCTCCTTGCGGAGATCGCTACACAGGAAGACTGCAAAGCACGAGCTGACACCGCTGAGGGCAGCAGGTGAGTGATGTGGGTGTTGACAGATGATGGCCCTGAGAACAGGTAAGGAGCACTTTTTTTTTTTTTTTAAAGAGGAAATTTTTCAGCGATGATGTTGGGGGAAATGATGCAGAAATGGCACTGGAAACAAAGTATGATGACCACTCCTCTTTCGTGTTGAAGAGTTAGAAGCATAGGAATCGTGGCCTCTAGTAAGAGAGCGTTTCAAGAGTAGTGGCCTCCAGGAGACAAAGATTTTAGTAAGGGTGCAGGAGCAGAAGTCGGCTTGTGGAAAAGACGGTGGCTGCGGCACGGTAGGCTCCTAATTAGGATTCCCAAATAAAATACAGGAAACCTTATGTTGGAATTTCAGGTAAACAATGACTTTTTTTGTAGTATGACTCAAATATTTCATACAAATTTCCAAATTAACTAAGAGTCCTGTATTTTTATTAGCTGGATCTGGCCACTCTGCCCCTAGAAGAATGAGTACTCTGTGCACACAGAGGAAGGGTTTTGCATGAGAGCTGTCATGTGATTAACAGGAATGAAGAATGAAGGCGTTTAGAAGATGGGTCTGAGATACATTTGTTTGACAGAAAAAGTTCTGAATGGCTGGAAGCTTCCACTGGAGAGTGTTAGAGAACTAAGCCATAATTGAAAATTCAAGCGGATGTTGGTATAAATATGCGGCTTTTCCAAATTTGCCTTCCCAGGTCTAGCATAATGACCATTAAAAAAAAATGGAAGTACAATGGGCATACAGCATCCCATTACTTTTAGGTGTACATCATAGTGATTGACTATTTTTATCCATTATGAAATGATCCCCATGATAAGTCTAGTTATTTCTGTCACCACACAAAGTTACTACAATATTACTGACTATATTCCCTATGCTGTACTTTGCATCCGCATGACTTACTTTAAAACTGGAAGACTGTACCTCTGGACCTCCTTCACTTGATGTGCCTTCCCTCCAACCCATCCCTGCTCTGGTAATCCAACAGTCTGTTTCCTGTATCTATGAGTCTGTTTCTGTTGTTGTTGTTGTTTTTTAGATTTTACGTATAAACCAAATCATATGGCAGTTGCCTTTCTCTGACTTATTTCATTTAGTAAAACCCTCTAGGGCTATTCACGTTGTTGGAAATGGCAAGATTTTATATATTTTTTACGGCTGAGTAATATTTCTGTGTGTGTGTATTACATTTTCTTTATTCATGTATCGGTGGACACTTAGGTTGCTTCCATATGTTGGCTACGCTATATAATGTTGCAATGAACACGGGGCTGCAAATATCTCTTCAAATCGGTGTTTTCATTTTCTTTAGATAAATACCCAGCTGTGGAATTGCTACATTGTATGGTGTTTCTATTTTTAATTTTTTTGAGGAACTTCCATACTGTTTTCCATAGTGGCTACACCAATTTATATTCCCACCAGTGTACACAGGGGTTCTTTTTTCCCACAGCTTCACCAACACTTGTTACGTTTTACCTTTTTTATAATAGCCAATCTGACAGGTATAAGGTGATATCTCATTGTGATTTTGTTTTGCATTTCCCTGATGATGAGTGATGTTGAGCATCTTTTCATGTGCCTGTTGGCCATCTGGATGTCTTCCTTGGAAAAATGTCTATTCAAGTGTTCTGCTGATTTTTTAATTGGGTTGCTTGTTTTTATAATAAGATGGGGAAGTTATTTATATATTTTGGATATTAACCCCTTGTTGAAAGTAGCCAGTTTTGGGGCGCCTGGGTGGCGCATTCGGTTAAGCGTCCAACTTCAGCCAGGTCACGATCTCGCGGTCCGTGAGTTCGAGCCCCGCGTCAGGCTCTGGGCTGATGGCTCAGAGCCTGGAGCCTGTTTCCGATTCTGTGTCTCCCTCTCTCTCTGCCCCTCCCCCGTTCATGCTCTGTCTCTCTCTGTCCCAAAAATAAATAAACGTTGAAAAAAAAAAAAAAAAGAAAGTAGCCAGTTTTAATTTACCTGTGTGTGTGTGTGTGTGTGTGTGTGTGTGTGTGTGTGTATTCTGGGGATAGAGGTGAGCCTGAGTTGGCAGGTCTCCATAGATGTCTTCTGAGTCAGTATCTTCTGCTCATTTATTATTTTTTATCAAAAAGCAGAAATATGAGCAGCTAGAATTTATTGATTTTATTATGGCTTTACTCTAAGATGTCTTCAAGTGGTTGTTTTTTAAAAAAGTTTTCAGTTAGACGTACTGTATTGAATCCATCATCAATAAAGGATTGAGTCTTAATTATTGGAGAATATGTAAAAAAATTTTTTTACATTTATTTTATTATTGAGAGACAGAGCATGAACATGGGAGGGGCAGAGAGAGGAGGAGACACAGAATCCTCTCAATATGTCAGCACAGAGCCTGACACGGGGCTCAAACCCACCAACTATGAGATCATGACCTGAGCTGAAGTCAGACACCCAACTGACTGAGCCACCCAGGCGCCCCTATTGGAGAATATTTTAGTAACATTATTTAGAGGAGCCAGAAATGGGATTTAACCCACTAATTATCTACAGCTGTTACTTTGCTAATGAAAATCTATTTTGACATCTTATAATTAAGCAAGCGTTCCTTTTGTTTATCATTCCAATAAGTTTCAGTGACTGCTACTCCACCTTAGTACCAAAACAAAGTCTTCTCCTCCTTTGGTAGAAGGAATCCTGCTTTACTGTGAGGAAGACAGGTCTTCATCATTATAATCTTGGTCAGCTAATAGGTGTGTAGGCATCATAATATGTGTGGAGGCATCATTTCCATATCTGAACTCGACGTCGGGTCATTTGTGTATTTTCTTCAAGGCTACGCATAATCTTCCCAAGTGGTGGGGATAAAAAAGCAGATATTTTTTAATGATTCAATTTACAGACTTTGCAATTATTAGACTTGCTGTAGAATTACCCTCTTTTCTTCAATCTAAAAAGATAAAAGCTGTTGCTAATGGTGATGGTGAAAATGGGGTAGAAGCCGCCTTTTCTCCAACTGGGTGCAAAGTAAATTTGTATTAATTGCCGCATTACTGCCCCTTTCCCGGCTTCACTCATCGCTCTCTAATAATGTGCTTGATATTTTGAACATCGACACTTTAGCGTTATATCAGATGGCTTTTGGGTCTAAATTGTATATTCTGTAATGCCAAATAATTATTTTAAAAATTGGCACCACATATTCTTTGTTGCCTGGTAGCTGAATGCTCCCACTGCATTTGTCATAATGGTTTTGTGGTTAATCCTCTCAGCTGCAGGGACGCCGGGTATTTATGGTTGCCCTTGATCTGGGTCTTCAATTATTTGACCTTACGTGAGAATGAATCCATCTATAACAGTAGGCTGTCCTTTGCCCATTTCTCCATTTTATTATTGCATTTATTCCTAACATATTCCTTCTGCACGTCATTAGCAAAGTTCTTGGTGTTTTTCAACAGCTTGGGAAGCTGCGTCTTAGAAGTGACCCAGAAGTTCAGGTCCTATACGTGGAGAAAATGCCCCTGTTGCGATGCTTATCCTCAGGTTTTACTCAAAGCTATGGCCTGCATCTTTTAGTTTCTTCCCTAATTGTTTCAGTTACCAGCAAAACCAAATACATCAAAATAAGTTTCCCTGAAACAGGAAATTATTTACACATAAAACCCTTGAGATTGAGCACTCTTTCCCTCTGCAGAGAGACTTGAGAGTATTTTCCATTCCTGGCACAAATAATGCACAGGTATTGTAATGATTACTAATATTAATTACTGGCGTGGTAGATAGTACTGCTTTTACTTTCTTCTGATAAGTTTTGTATATTATTTTTTGGTGCCCAAATTGTGTTATATTCTTTAAATTGTGAGCATCTAAGAGACTTGAAAAAAATTAGCTTATATCCATAGTGGAAACTAAAATATCTCAAGTCAACCTAGAAAGGTCTATTTATTCTGAAAGCTACATCTTGCCCTTCCAAGTTTTTCTCTTGACCCTAACAACCAGTATCTACAATCCTTTCTCTAAAAGTGGGATGCTTTTCTCTGACCAGGTAAAATAGCAGTGTGCATGTAAATAATTTAGGGGAAGACAAAAGTAGTCTTAAAGGGGAAGCAAGGGCAAAGAAGAAATTATCTTTTTACCAAGAGAATTAGTTTACTTGAAAAAGAATATTCTCTCTTATACAATTTGAAGTCTAACATTTTAGTAGATGCCTGTAAGTCCGAAAACATAAAATTATCAATAAAAATCTTTGCCAGCTTGACAATGATTTTCCTTTCTCCTTTTGGCTCGTTGGGGGAAGAAAGCAAGCATTTAGATACATGCAGAACATGTAAGTAATCTCAGTAAGGTGATATTCTTGGGATTTTCCATATTTATATATTTTTTCCTACATTGTATTTTCGCTACCCAAGAGCCCTGGCTGTTATTTTTTTCCCGAAGTCTGAAGATCACCCCATGGATTAACAAATGATTGAGGATTCTCTCTTAAAAGACTCTTTAAAAAACTGTCAGAATCAGCCTGAGACAAAGATTTATTATGAACTATTTAAAGGGCTTAATATATGTATCCCCAATGAGCCCTTGGAGCAAACTAAAAAGGAAGAGTGGAATTCTCAAAGAATAGGAAAAATTCTCCAATGCCCCACTTTCTTCACACCATGATTACTGTTTACTCAAAGGATAAAATGCCTAACCTGTCACACAAAGTCTTCAGAAGCCACGGTCCTGCTGATGTACAGTAAAAACAAAACAATGAAGACCGACAGTAATGTGCTTGAGAAAGGCAGCCGTAATTTACTTTCTAACCTGTTCACTAACACACTAATGTGGCTACATCTTGTAGTGGGAGCTGATCTCTGACCCACGCAGCAATCAAACAACTACCCGAGTGTTGGCTGTCACAGAAGCTGGGACCGTCACCTTAATTATACGTTGCTGGATAACAAACCTTCCCTTAATGAGCAACTTTTCTCCTACGCGTATTCCAGCTCACCCCTTCTGTCCTTGAAAAGGCCCACTGCAGATCGCTGCAGTTGAAATTGGCAAAGCATATTCATAAGTATTCTTCCTAACAGGTAATAAATACTACCTGAACAGGCTGTTTGCTTTATGAGAATGCCAAGATATAATTAAAATTATAGGCTTGCGCTCCTGGGAGGCTCTAGAGAAGAATCATTCAAGACTGAAGGGAAACTTTTCAGTGAACTTAGAACCAAGCTTTTCTCTTTTCATATTAGTAATAATAGTAATTATTATTATTGTAATGACTGTCTTCTTTTCTTTGGGATTTATGTTTGGCAAGGAGATTTTTTTTTTCCTGCTTAATTGATACGATGTCTGCACTAGCATTTCATCTTCCTAGACGCAGGATTTCTTTATTTTCCTCTCATTATAGCATCCTCAATTCTGCTATGATCAGCTGATCATGCCCCAACAATTAACACAGATAAATGGGAGGGCCTTACAGGGAGGGTTTACAGATAACCTTGAGGAGAAATTGTGCCTCTCTATGGAAAGAAGACCGTTTGCGTTTAGGACAAACAGTGACACCATCTTAAATATAAAGATGTACTTCCATCATGCCCTAGCTTGATGCTGGTTTGGGACTAGTCCATCAGCAAGGTGAATGGTATCGATTGGTGACTTATTGCAGAGAAGGGAAGGACTTAGAGACCAGATTTGTGGGTTCCACTTTGATTTTATTTTAATCTTCTAAAGACTTTGCTTTTTCTTTTCATATGGGCAGATAAATTTTCTCTGCAAAACAGCTCTGGTGATGTTTGATGAGACATAGAGTTTATATATATATATTGGGAACTCTATTGTATTTACTTTAAGTTACCGTGTACAGTGGCATGCATGAACTAATCCAAGAAGATCACAGAGGTTGGCACACGATGGGCACTCAGTTAATGGCAGCTTTTGTGATTGCAATTGGTGTTCCTAGTATCTTTGCAGGTTGGTTCCTAACATCTTTTTTTAGGATTACTGGGTGGATCAAGGGTATAAGGGATGGTAATACTCAGTTGTTCCCTAGGTCCCAGAGCAGAAGATTCTAACCTGGAATCACAACAGTGGGACCACTGGGCAAGATGATCGCCACAAACACAGAGGGCAGCAGCATGGCAGGGCGGCGGGCGGGGGGCTGGCATATGCTTTGGAATTAGGAAGCCTGAGTTCTAGGTTTGGCTGAGCAACCAGACAGTTCTACAGTCTTAAGTCAATTATGTATCTTTCCACCACCCATTCCCTTATCCTTATAAAGCACATGATGTTACATGTCTTACCGAATATAAGGAGGTTGTTGGGAAAATCAAATAAATCCACATGAAGGAAAGGTTTGATTAATGTAAGTCACATGTGAGCAGCAAACATTTGTTGAGCAGTTAGGAGGTACCTGGTACTGAAATACCATATCAAATGTGAATCTGATTAATACTGGAAAAAAACAAATAACCTATAAGAAATATTAGAAATATAAGAAATATATAGAAATATTACTGTCTTGTTCTCAAAACTCATACATTCACTAACATTTCTGGTTGTGTTACTATCATCAACATCACTTTGGGAAGAGATTTCTAGGCTGATAAATTTCAGAAATGGGTAGTTATCATGAACCTGACTATAAGATGGTCAGAAAATTTTACAGTCACTGGTTTTACTAGAAAGTGCTACAGACTAAATGTGAACATGAGAAAATGCAAATGCAAAAAAGGAGAGAAGAAGATTAAACGGAATAAAAATGAGGAAGAAAGATGTTGGGTAGTAAGAAAGGAACGAGAGAGAAGATTTAAAAGATACGTACAAAGGACTAAGAGGTATAAGAAAAACACAACAAAGGCTACAGATGAAGCAACAATACAATTACAGAATGGGAGCCTGGGAACATTAAGAAAATAAGAGGGGAAAAGAAGGATGGAAAGAATAGGAATGCTTTTCTTACAACCACATCATAGGTTGCAGTCTGCAAACTAGCTGCTGGTTCTGGGTTGCATGTGCTAATGACCCATGCTTTCTCCAGACCTAAAATGCTAGACAAGCATGAATCCAAATATTTGGATGGACATATATATATTTATTTATTTTTAATGTTTATTTATTTTTGAGAGAGAGAGACAGAGCATGAGCAGGGGAGGGGCAGAAAGAGAAAGAGACGCAGATCTGAAGCAAGCTGCAGGCTCTGAGCTGTCAGCACAGAGCCTGATCGGGGGCTCAAACTCACGAGCTGTGAGATCATGAACTTGAGCTGAAGTCAGACGCTCAACTGACTGACCTACCCAGGTGCCCCTGGATATTTATTTTTTAATAAATATAACCTTTGCAAAAGGGTATCCCCTTTGCAATTTGGGTATTCCCAAACTTGCAACGTGAGAATCTTCAATCCATATACTGGGTGATAGGCTAGGTTTCCTCAGTAGCCATTTTCTTTTGTGCACACCAGGTTTGAGATACAGGAAATTAGGATTTAATGCCAGGTGATTTACATACACATTTAATTTAGTTGTCACAACACTCTTTGAGAGAAGCACTTTTATTTTTCCCATTTTAAGGAGGATCCATTGTCTATGACCACGTACCCTAAAACACCCACTGTTGCCTCTACATCATGGGTTAAACTACATCTAGATTTATTCATTGTAATTTATTTAGAAATCTTTAACTTTCTTTCATCTCTGCTGCAATATATTTCAAAGAATCCTGGTGCATGGAATGATACCTAAGAAATCTTGGAAAAGGATAGTAGGAACTTAGAGTGATTTTTATTTTCTACTTTATTTTCCAGATATTAAGAGATTATATCTTTTCTCCAAGAATATCTATCTTTATGTATTTAGGCTTGTGTGTTGAAAGGGTTGGTGCTTGTCCCGTTCACAAGTGCCCTGAAATACTCTGTTTCAGCCTGCCGTGAACAGCTGGGACTGCAGGGAACAGTTGGTATGGAACATCAATAACGAGGGGGTCTCCCTTGCACTTTATGTGAGAGGAGGAGGAATCACTGTGCCTTTGGAACTGAACTCTTGGACTCTTCTTTATCTTTGGCACTGAGGAAACTGGCTTTTCTGTCCTTGTTAGATACGTGTCTGTATATCTATATCTGTATCTACCTATGTCTGTCTATCTGCTATGTCTCTAAGTTTATATAAATCCTACTGTGGTTTTCAAACAGAAACAATGGTTTCCCTGGCAAATCCCTCCTAACGACATCGACTCCCCTCTCCTGTCTGTTCTGTGCCATATCGTGCTGTCATTTTATGAGCAAGCCCTTTCCAAAACCTCCTTTCAAAATGTTTAAAGAGTCCTACTTCTGCCCTTAAATGTTTTGTGACACATTTAAATAGAACAGAGCTTTGTAAAAGAATGAATTAAAATATAAAAATTATGTGTGGATATAAGACATAAGAAAATATAAAGCAAGTGCTGTGCGGTGGATGGCAACTATAAGGAGCCATAGAAGGTTGGAGAAAATGAGGACATGTACGGAGAGGGTAGCTCTATGAGGAGCAATGGAAAGGAAAAGCAGAGATAGAGGAAAAGAATGGTAAGAAGGAGCAAGGGGAAAACTCCAAAATATAAAAGAAAGTAGAATTCCATTTATATGAAGCACCTAGAATAGGCAAATATTTAGAGTACAATATAAATAGGCAAGTAATAAATAGGCAAATTTAAATAGGCAAGTATTTAAAGTACAATAGTGGTTACCAGTGGATCAGGGGAAGGGCAAATGGGGGAGCTATTGTTTAATGGGTACAGATTTTCAGTGTTGGATGATGAAAAGGTTCTTGAGATGGATAATGGTGTTGGTTGCACAATGTGAATGTATTTAGAGCTATTGAGCTATACCCTTAAAAATGGTCAAAATGGTAACTTTCATGTCATGTATATTTTACGACAAGAAAGAGACTAGGACTTACACTAATGAAAAGTTATATAATACCAATGGGAGGGGGGAGGAAAGAAATGCAAAAGTAAAGGAAAAAAAGAAAAACACTACAGGGAAGAATAGAGAATGAATGGACGGCATGAAAAACTATTGTTTCTATCAAGGCTAAGAGGAAATAATAGCTGAAGCACTGCATTTCAGTTATTTACTTGTTCATTCAACAAATATGTATGAGGCACTTACATACTGTGAAGCACTGGGGATACAGAAATGAATTATATAGCTACTGTCCCTCTTTTCAAGGAGTGTCTGTCTAGTGGTAGGTTACAAAGGTCAATGAGACATTGTCTTGCCTTTAGGGAATTCATGGTCAGGGCTTATCTACCTTTATTTCATAAATAAGTTAGTACATTTAATGAGGTCCAGCCCTCCTCCAATGCAGCCTTGGGATGGAGGCTTGGATTGTAGCCCAATTTAAATGTACATTGGGCCTGGCACCACAAACTTATTCTGGCACAGATTTAAAGAACTAGATGATCTAGAACGATATCCCCATGGGTAGCAAGAAAAATGAGAGCAGAGGAAGGTTAAGTGATTTGTCCTGGTTTACCCAGTTCTTCAGGAACAGAGTTGGGAGCATAACCCATCTCTTGCCTTCCAGTCCAACCTTCATTTGGTTAATATAGATGAAAAAGATTGAAAAAAAAAACCAAAAACAAACACCTGATTAGTAATCAGAACCATAAAGGTGATTCACACTGTTCCATCAAGTGCCAAGGACTTACTGAAATAAAGAAAATCAGAGAGGGTTTAATTTCAAGGACTCAAAGGTCACTATTTTATAGGACAGCAACCAATCATATAAATACCGAGATGAAGGCACAATCAGAGCCAGATTACAAACACAAGGCAGAAACTGTTCCAGGGTGACTAATGCAATAATATTGAGGAATGTCACAGGTCCCTATTATAGTCAAAGTCACTTTAACTAATTGGCTCAGGCTATAAAAACATACAATCTGGGTCAAATGACACTGCTGAACGAAGCTTCTCTGCTCAGACATTATCCTAAATCAAAGCTTCCCAATAGGAAGGCAAGAGGAAAAGACAATGTCCAGTTTTTCTGGAGATCATGAGAGATTTCAAAACTGGTTTATTTAATAGCAACCAGCTATGTGTCAATGGACAATGATAATAATACTCTTTCTTCTTTAGTATTGATGCATACTTCAGGATACCGTGTTTCCAAGGGATACTATGGGATTTCATGGACTCTAAGACATCATCTGTTTTAAGATGGTGCATCTTTTTATGAAGCTCTAAGAAAAAAAAATACTGCCAGTTATAGGATCATAAGATAACATTGTGAGATGCACCCCATTGACAGAATCAATGAAATAAGGCATTTTTTCTTGACTCAGAATAAGCGATAATTACCTCTCTTGGTTTTAGAAAGGGAAATAAATCAAGGAATGTATTGTTGGTATTGTTGAATACTTAACCAAAACTTTTCCACTCTTTTGTTTTCCTTAAAAGTACCCCAAGTACCTGTCTCCCTCTGCCTACTGCATTCTTCCCGGGAAGCAAGCTCCAGGCATGAATCATGATTTGGTAAAGCCATTGTGGGTCTAATTACCCACAATTGATTTCAGAAGTTATTCATTCAACAAGTAGTTCATGAGTTTCTGCTAGTGCCTGTCCAAGTTCTAGGTTCTGAAGTTACCAAAGTGGGAAAAAGAAAACCCTCCCCAGCAGAGCTTCCAGTAGGAAAATAAGTGAACTATATAGTATGCTAGATGGTAGGAAAGGTTATGGAAAAAAATAAGACAGGGGATGAACACAGGGAATGTAGGGGGAGGGAACTGCTATATTAAATAGAATGGCCAGGAAAAATCTCACTGAGAAGGAGGCATCTGATTGGAGACTTGAAGGAAGTAAGGCAGTGACCATTTGGATATCTGGTGGAAGAGTATTCCAGGAAGAAGTAGTAGCCTGTGCAAAGGTCTGGAGATGGGGATGTGCACTGTGTATTTAAGGAATAGCAGAGGCCAGTGTGGCCAGAGCACAGTATGGGAAGGAGAGCAGTGGGGATGAAGGCAGAGAGCTGATGAAACAGTGGTGTGGCCTAGCAAAGATACACCTTCAAGGAACTTTGGAATCGACTCTGAATATGATGACAAAGCCAAAAAGCCACACAGGAGTGTGAGTGGAGATTATGAAGAAAGGACAAGGGTGCTTCCAAGAGCACCTGCCTCTGCAAGGATGCAGTTCAACCCTGAGAAGTTAGGAGGGTCTGATGGATTCGGCTTTTGGGAGAAGTTCTGTGCCACCTTCAAAAGAGATCAACAAAACGAAACAAAATAAAACACCCAAAGACTGCTCCGCATCAGGACAATGCTGTGAGGATGTGGCTATTGCCAAGTGAGAAGTAAGGCTGAGGAGACAAAGGCAGAAAGAAGGAAAGAACCTGGTTTTTGATGACCTCGTTGGGCCACTGAATTCACCCATTTTCGTGTTGTCCTTCCTTTGGACTTGTTATTACGTGGGATTACAGCTTCCTTTTAAGTCCATTGAGTTGCTTCTGGATTGAAAAAAATCCTCCATGGAGGATGGATGATGAATCCAGCAACAGAATTCAGAGCTTTGGGTCTGTGGCTTGATTTTCTTGACAAAGAATGTCTCCGGCAAGGGAGAGAGAGGGGTGATAATTTTCAGGAACGGTTGGCTCTGGCAAGGTTGGGAGGGGTAGAAGGCAGTGATGGTAGCTGACCTTGCGTGACATAGATAATCTGCCTCCTGTTGTCGAGGTGAGTGAGACACACAGTATACAAAGAAGTAGGCTTTTTATTTTGTTTTAATGTTAGAATGAATCTACTCATTCTCAAGTAAAGAGCTCAGTGTTCAGAGCTGTCACTTGGTTCCCCTCACCTCCAACCTTTGTGCCTCCTTTCACATGTGGCCTGCGCTATCCACAGTTTTGGATAGTTGGACCAGTTTTGGACCAGTTTATGGACCAGTTTATGGACCAGTTTTCTCAGGGTCTGGTGTTTATTGTCAATTCAGCCAAAGGGACGTTCCACAGCCCGGTGCAGGCCATTCACCTGTCAGCAGCCCCACTTCCATAGGTAATCTTTGACTTCACTTAGCACTGTATATGCTATGTCCTGGGAACTGCTAGTAGGAGCCTGACATCTAGGTTATCAGAGGCAGTGGTGATTTAAAAAGCAGCGACTAAGTGATTAAAGCAGGGATTTTGTCTCAGGATCCTTGTCTAGAACTGGAATGTCTTTATGCAGGAAGTTGTGCATCTGCTCAGTGCAGGGGCTGGCTTTGTGGAAAACGGTTGCCGGTGTCCTATGTGAAACATTGGCTTCTCTCATGAACCCAGGTTATGAAGACTGCTTGTGTCTTAGGGCTTTTGTGGGCAGCTAGGATCGTTCCTAGAAGATGCCACTGGAATGCATGTGTGCTATTACATAATACGTATCTGTCACATCTGAAGCTGTTGTCTTCTCGGTCATTTGCTGGGTGTGTGTTCAGTTTTACCTGTGCCAGCTCACACTGGGACATGAAATAGAAACAGTCCCTTAAAGGGAGAGACTGGCTGCAAAACCACCAGCCCCTTCCCATCACTGCCTGTCTTCTGATTGGTGTTTTTACAGGTCCCAGCGATGGGAATTTTCTGAACAAAGTGAAGTACTTGGAGTGCTTATTTGCATGTCAATTTCCAGAATGCTTCTCCAACTTTTCACCATGCCATAGTGATGCTTTTGTATCTCTTTTGCCTGGGAACAAATGGAGAGGAAGGGCCCGAAGTGGGTCAGCACAGTGTCCTGGCACTTCCTCTGGCTGAGTCTTTGCCCAGCAGGGTACAAGCCAGGCTGTTACTTATCCCTGGCTCCTCAGATCCCCTCAGTAGCTGTGCAGAGCTGGGAGGTCTGCTCTCTTTATTGGGGTTTGAAGTGAGCAGGCACCTGACCATGGGAACGTTCCCGCCCTGGGTCACAGGCGCCCTAGTGCAAGTGACACCGGTGGCAGTCTGATGATCTCTATTTGCTGCGTTCCAACCATCTTTCCCTTTAACCCCTCGCTTGCCTGTCCACACCTCTAGCTGGGAATAATAAATATGGCAGGTAGGTGGCAGGAGAAAAGGAGAATTTCTTTTCCTTTGGGACAGTAGCCGGGTCCTGTCATTATAGTAAATCAACTGTAAGTATCCTGCAGCACTATCATAAAACGGGCGAATGAAAACATTTTTTTTCTCCATCAAAAGACTCTTTGAAGTTATTTTCTCTGGCTGAATCTCATAGAAGAGAGTACAGGAAACAGCATTCCTTATTACGTCGATTTGGCCCAGTCCCCCTGTCATGCAGGGATGTTTTCCTACATTACAGTCTCAAAAGCATTGTCCAGTCATGTTGTAAAAGGTCCCAACTTGTGCTATTTCCCCCGGGATGCACGTCTCAGAAATTTTAACAGACAGCATTCACCTTCCAGTTCAGCTGTTGCTACCAGGGCACTGCAAAAGAGGCACATTACACGCTGAATCCCAAACAGCTTTTTCTGCTGTCACCTGACATTCTGTATATTAAAACAATATTATTAAAATCACATTAATTTTATCTTAGTAAATTTTTAATGCGCAGTTATAAGGTAATCAGGGAAGTTTTATTATCCAGTACATGCACGTATGTATTATAGCAATAAATCCTTGCTTGGTGAAGGAAAAATAATAATAATAGAGAGGGGTTTCAGTCATGAGAGTGGGTGAGTCTGAAATAGACCCTGAAAAGTTTGCTTCCAGCAGAACTTTTAAGCAGATGGTTCAAAAGTTCTATGGGACAAGGTCGGGTTATGACCTGAGACCCTTGGCACTTCAAATACATTTCTAGATGTTGGAGTATCTGGCCCCCCGGTGATCTAAATTACACCTTTATGATTATGTATAGAAAAGGAGATTTTGTTCAGAAAACATGTTCAACTTTTTCAGCTTATTACCAGTACTCTGGAGCATTTCCAATTGTCTTCCATCACTTGTATTTTGGAAGCCTAGAATAAATAAGAATTAGTAGTAGAGGGAGCCCCTCAGAATTTTCTGGAGACACCATCCTGAAGCCAGAATGTTCAGGTGCACCATCCTGAAGCCATTCCCTGCGCTTGGGGATTCTTTTTTCTTTCTCTGGGGGTTCCTTGTTTGAACGTTTTTCCCATCACTGGTACTTACAACAGAGTGGTTAGGAGCAAGGTGCCCCGAGTGAGGCTAAGCCACGTACTTTCCATTTGTCCAGCACAGGAGCGAAGGGCTTATTGGAGAAGAATGCTATCTTAGGCTTGATAAATGAAATTCGATAATTATTTTGGTGATTTCCCGAGGCTCTAGTAAGCCTAGTGGATAAGAAGCTATGTAATTGACAAATTATACACTATCAATTCAAAGTAACAATAGTAAGATCTCAAGTCCCACAGTGGTTCCTCCAGCTGTCTCTCTCCATTCACAAACTTCTTGCGTCCAAAACTTCCTACCCTCCACCTTGGCTCTACCTGAGATCTGAAATGTGGGAATTTCTGATGTCCCTGTATCCGGATTTATTTTTTAATTACAGATCGGAATTGGTGTTCTGCTAGGGAATTTGGCTTTTGCCACCAAAGCCTGCAAGTTGTTAAATCAACTCTCATTGTGTTAGTAACTTCCTATCACATTAGCAGAGATTAAATTTGCTAATGTAATATGAAAATGACTAACATAAGATGAGTGCAAATAGAAATCCAAGTCTCCACAGACCTCCTAAAGGTAATGTTGAATGTGTAAACACATCTCTCCAGTGGTTTGCTCTTGCTAACAAGTGGGAGTGTCAGACTTGCCACTTTCATTCACCTTAAATGCTTTCTGGATGGGCTGGGGTGCATAGGGGTGTAGGGGTGTGTGCGCGCGCGCGCGTGTGCCTGAGTGCTGGAGGTGAGAGAGGGATCTGATAAATATCAACCACTCCACATGCCTGTAGGGTTACTTAGATTCTGAAGAAGGGCATGCCTTTCTGCCTTTTTTTATTTGGTGAATTGGAAAGAAAATGGGTTTGTGTGGCTAAAACGGCCAAGCCGGAGTTTCAGCTCTTTTGTTCATGAACCAGCAGTGAACCTTCCTGGGCTTTGGTTTTCTCATCTATACGGTGACGGTGTGTGGACTCCCACGACAGGGTTCTTGCGAGAATCGAACAAAATAATGGCTGTGAAAGCACTCCTTGAACTGTAAAATAGTCTGCTAGTGTTATAATATCAGCCCCTCTTAACTTCTGCTGTTACTCTGTGACACCATCCAACTCAGCCATGAAAATCAACCTCAACTCTTGCCCCCCAGAGTTGTTTTTTCAGGCAGTGGGCTCTGTTCTCCAGACGGCTGGGAATGGCAGCGTGGGGGCGGGAAGGAGCAGAGTAAGAATTCACTTCCTGGCATCCTGAGATATTATTCATCAGGCTCTGGGGTGGGACAGTATTTCCTTTAAATTTGAAATAGCTAGAATTTATCTTATAAGAAGCTGATTAACTTCCTATTCATGAATAACCACCTTTCTCCAGGGGACAATGACTGACTTAGACACACAGGGTATGCTTTGGTGCTATCTATAGAAATAAAGCAGCTATTTTTGTGAACAGAAAAGAGCTTTTAGTCATGTGCCAAAGGCAGGCAGAAAAACGGAATACAAAAGCCACTTGGGTGTTTTTGGAGAATTGTCTACTAATTCAATCAATAGATACGTGGAGGGGGGGGCACTTTCACTTGGAATTTTCAATCAGTAACAGAGCTGATACCTCAGTATTCCTGGAAATGAGACTGATTTTATTGTCCCTATTTTACAACTAGAGGAAAACAAAACGCTGAGGAGCTGAGGTGTACCAGTAGCAGATGCTAAACAACAACCAATCCCTACTTTCAGCTAATCCTCTGAAAGAACCATACTCAGGGCAACCCCACCCCGTATGCCAAACACGGGAGAGACCTGTTCAGGGGATCCCAGCTTTTCTCTCCCCCTTCTGAGGTGGATTTCTCTCTGTCTGCTTTAGCTGAATTTTTGCTTGCTGGGATATTTTTAATTTTCCTGTTTTTTTTTTTCCACCCATGTGTCTGTGTTTTCTAGATTCTCTCAGACTCTTCCATGACTCAAATACCCTTAAATAATTCTTTTTCATCAAGTTTTGCCAACTTCCTTTTCATCTTCCTCTTCCAGGTGGTTATTAAGCCTGAAGAAAGCTGGTATCAGCATTCTCCCTGGGCTCTCCACAATTAACCTCCTTCTATGGAAAGAAATGGGCTTTTATTCCTACACATTGCTTTCCATCTCTTAACTAGTTTTTAAGATGTAACAGAATTTTAACACTTGCCCATGGTTACCAATTTTGCTTAATACCCTTGCAAGAATTATGATCTTTTTCATTCTTACTTGAAGTCCTTTGAAAGTCAGAATGCATCAAACCCATCGCTCCTCTCTTTCTACTCCTCCTTCCAAGGACTCCATAGCTTCTAAGTCTTCTCTAATTTGCTATGATTCCACTATGGTACTGGTTCTTTCCAGAATGCCACCTCGCTCATTGAGAGGTGAGCCTTGAGCTCACTGTCCCAAGGTTGGGAGGCCTGTGTGCTGTGGAGGTGATCACTGTGATCACCAGGGATACACGGTGGCAGTTGTGGTCAGCTGCTTTTTTTTTTTTTTTTTTTGGCTGCTCTAGGACTTGCCCAGTGAGGGCCATCCGTCCCTGGTGAAATGGAATGTAGTTTCGACTGCAGATTTCTGTGATGCTCTCACCTCTGGGACACAGGGTCCCCTTTGCCACCAAAAGCACACTATGCCTCCCCACGCCCCGGGTCACAGACTCACTCATCGTGCTCTGCACCACGCACACGGACAGAGCAATAATTCAGCGGTGCTCTGTGCGTCCCCCGAGCCGTTCCCAGCACCCTGACCTGAGGCTGCCTTTCCTCCAGACCTCCTTCTCTTGAAGGACTCGTGGAAAGGCTGATAATTTGCCTTGATGTCTTTGTTCTTTGAATTTATTCTTCCTTCTCCTGCCCTCCATCTTGCCTGCTGAAGTTTATGTTCCTTTCCATTAGCTTCACTTGGGTGGGAGTTCTCTCTTTTAAAGCATACTTTTCCACCCCACTGCATCCCTGCGATTTGAACCATACACATTTTTCTTTCTTGCCTTATCACTGCCTTTCTTGTTGTTGTTCTGGGACAGGCGTAGAGTCTTGCTCTAATCAGGTATTCCTCAGCTGCCTTCATACTGATTCTATGGATTTTAATTTGCTAACGTTTCCCTTCAGGCAGTTTCCAACATCCAATTCCTAGGTCTTGCGTAGCGCTGAGTACACTGTTGGCACTCAACAAATATTAAATAATCATCATCCTCCTTTTGGAAAAGAAAAAAAAAAGCAGCTGCTCTTGAATCCTGCTTGTCAAAATAGAACTATTTGTGTTCAAGTCCTCACTCCACCATGTCCACAACCTAATTATGCTGAGGTCAGTTTTGTTTTGCGGCTCAACAGCACACACAGTCTCAATCAGAATCAACTCCTCTGCTCCTTAGAAATAAATATATTCTGCCTTATTAATCATCTTGGCTGAGGAGCAAGAGACTGATTCGAGTACCCACAATCTGCTAGACTGTACCAAATGGGTAAAATAAATGTCATCTCTCCCCCAAGCTTATACTGTTTGGACAGGATTGGGGATAAATGATATGTTTCCTTAATGGGTGGTATTATTTGAATGGACCTATTTTATTGCTGTTCCTAAAACCATTTTCTTAATGACAGCCTTTTCTTATAGTAACCAACAGGCCTCCGTACATCCTTTTCTTCCCCAGGCATGTTCTCACTTCCTTCCTGATCTTTCGGCTTGGCTTAAGAGGCAGTGGGAGGTAGTTGAGGAGAAGACTCTGGAGCCAGCCCTCACTTTACCACTTGCTAGCTGTGTAAACTTGGGTGAATTCCTTGACTTCTCTGGGCCCCGGGTTCACCATCTGGAAATTATACTAAGACCAGCGCTCACTCGTAGGGTAATTGTGATGATCAGACAATTGATAAGAGTGCTTGGAAAATGCTTGACGTGTAGTAAGTGCTCAGTAAACATTCGTCATTATTGTTTATATATTTAAAGCCATCTACCAAGTTCTTTTTTATTCTCCTTACTTATGCTCAGATGCCTTAGCATCCACTTTATGGGATGTTTTTATCTTCTTAGATTACGGAAAGCAGCAAGACCAGTGGGAAGGGCACAGGGTTTGTTACCAAGTAGGCCTGGGTTTAGGTTTCAGGGGTTGGACCCATTAATTGTTCAGATTTTCAGTGTCCTTAGTCGTGAAAGTGGGGTTCACACTGCCTTACGTGGTGAGGGTGAAGACCAGTCTTTGGCAAGCAGTGAAGAGTCCCTGCTCACACACAGCAACCCTGTACTAGCCCCGAATTTCGATGTAAAGAAGGGATTAAAAAATGTAGCAGGCTGAGAGGGCTGAGGGATGGACGAAAGCTTTTATGTATCGAGGACTCTCCCCACCACAATGCTCATGTCATCCCAGGATTTGTCATACTTGAGTGAAGAGGGTTGTGTGGCCACAGGGCCTCCCCTAGCAGTTACATGTGCACAGGGGTGGAGGGTTTCGGCTAACAACACATTACTGTGTCCTCAGAGAATGCATTTTTCATTGGTCATTCACTTCATTTTTCATTTGCTATTTTTCATTACGGTATTAAACTGTGTGATAAATGAAAGGTAGAGGAACTTGACAGATGATTTGATTTCCGCCCTTGTCAGATTATTTGGCTTAGTTTCCTTATGAAAATAGAAGGCAGGCCCTGTAAAATTGTTCCTGTGGATTTGTTTTTCAGCATGTTTCCCGCCACTGCCATATCTAATCTATCTATTTACCTATGATTCGGTTACTGATCTGTATCCCTCTGGAGCCTGGATACATATTGACAAAGTTTCCTATTTGCTACAGTGCGTAGTATCTAAGGAACATTCCACATGAACTCTCAACTCTTTCTCTACATAGCTTCTCCACATCCTGTATTATTAAAGAGCCTTCGATTAGAGCATACCCACAAAAGACACAGACTTTGCAACAAAAGGAAGTCTGTCCATTCTTCTGTTTAAATACAGTAGCAGATTTTGCCTCCCCTCTTGGTAACGCAGAAAGGATAAATACAATATTGAGCCTGTTCTGCCGTTTATCTGCTGCCAAAGCCAGTGTTAGCAACATAGCTATTCATTTGAACACTTGCAAAACTTTACTGAAAACTTATTCTTGTGTGTGCTTCTGGGAGAAAAAAAAAGGACCTATGAACTCTGTAGGTGCTATTAGCTTCATAAGTAATCACACTGCCCAGGGAAGACGAAAAGAGGAAGGAAGGAAGGAAGGAAGGAAGGAAGGAAGGAAGGAAGGAAGGAAAGAAGGAAGGAGGAGGGAGGGAGGGAGGAAGGAAGGGAAGACATTCAACCTTTCTTTTCTTGGTAGGCAAAAAAAAAAAAAAAAAAAAAAAAGAAGAGAAAGAAAGAAAGAAAGAAAAAGAAAAAAAGTTCCAGGATAGATCATATATTTATCTGTCTTGCTGCAGCTTTCAGCAAATCTGATGTGATATGACAAAAACAGTCTCTAAGTAGCAGCTTCACTTAGACAACACACAAATAAAAATAAGGGCCTCTCCTACTTCGGACAGCTTGAAAGAAAATGGAAGAGCTGTAGTCAATCCTTAAGCCTAATCATGGAGTTAACTGTGAGTGGCTAAAGCAGGCAAGAGATGGAGAAATGGTTTAGGAATCACCTGCCCTGAAGCACACCCACATTTTCAAGCGTGCATGCACAGTAATGCTGCTCCTCTTCCCTTCTTCCCTCTACTCAAAGTTTGTAAGTCATCTCAGGCTTTTATAAAAGCCTTTCCTTCTACACTCCCCATTAAGCAGCATTCAAAAATGGATGCTAAAAGTGTCAGTTATTAGCCTTGGTGTACATCAAGCCCCTCCCCTGCTCCGGTTAATGTGAGCAGTTACTCTGCTCTTGACCTATTAGAACTTTGTTTGCTATTATACTTGCTGGCAAGCTAGTCATGTGGAAAGGTGTTGAGGAAATGAGCCGGTGTGTTCCCCAGGTGATATAAACACTTTATCAAGCTGATCCCTGCCATGTTATGTAAACTATACCAACTAGCATTCATTTTAAACAAAGAGATAAACAGATCTAATATGCTTCAGGGCATCATGCTTTATGCATGAACTCCTTTTTATTTTTATATTTGAGGTTTTGTGTTTTTTATATAACCCATTGTAGTGGAAAAGTAAAATAATATCTTAACCACAACCACTGATGCACCCCCAATTTCCAGGTTCTGAGAGTGATCTTCTCGGTTAATGCTATGTTAACTTTTTAACTTCACTCTTAAGAATTAATTTTAACTAAAATACTATTAATAGTTGTAATGAGAACAACTCAAAAGTTACGTGAAGTAATCTACACAGATAAAAATTATATGTATATACATTATAATTTTTATGTACACACTCTCAAAACTTATATTAGCTATCTATTTTGTCACTTTAATAAATTCATTGTTGCAAATCTCCATTCTTTATTTTTCCAGAAATCCCCTAGATTTTATAGAACACTTATGTGCAAGGTAATGGGCCATAATATGGGTTTTATTTTGTGCTTTTCTACAGGGTTTTCTTTCATTCTCACTGATCCTTTGAGGTGGCATTATTATATCAATGTTACAGATAAAGATATCGAGGTTTAGAAAATAAAATAACTTGTCCAAGGTTACCCAGCTCTGAGATGCCATTCAAAGTCAGGTGTGTCTGACTTTATCAAAGTCTCGCCTTTGATAAAGAGTGGTGGAGGTGAACATGGGTTGTGGGGTCAGAGCACTGGGTTCAAAACATGACCCTACTGCTTATTGGTGTGAAACCTTGGGATAAGTTACTTAGCTTTTCTGACTTTTTTTTCCCACTCTGTTGGAAAATGGAGTGAATAGTAGTTCCTACCTCAATGAATTTGGTGAGAATTAAATGGAATAATATATGCACACTGTCTAGCACATAGGAAGTTCTCATTGGTCATTTGCTATTGTTGTTCATTTTATTACCATGGTCTACTGCCTCCCACGCGTGATGGTTGTGGACTTTTAACCATTATAATTTTTAAAAAATGTTTATTTATTTTTGAAGGAGAGAGAGTGCAAGCATGATTGGGAAAGGGGCATAGAGAGAGGGAGACACAGAATCTGAAGCAGGCTCCAGGTTCTGAGCTGTCAGTCCAGAGCCTGACACGGGGCTCAAACTTACGAACCATGAGATCATGGCCTGAGCCGAAGTCAGATGCCCAACCAACTGAACCACCCAGGCACCCTCCATTAGAGTTAATTCAACCTAGAAAGTTCCCTGATCCTGGAAGAACTAAGGCTAGGAGAATTTTTTAATGACCTAATATTCATTAAAACATCTTTTGGCCACAGTTTTTTGTAAATTCTACATTAAATAGCCCAGAAATTGTTTTGTTCCATCCCTGAACCTTCCTCCCTCTGTCTACTGTAATTTCCAAAGAAAATAAGTTGACTCAGGAAGGCATTTATATTTCATTACATACTACATTTAACTGGAAGTCCTAATTCAGTCAGGATGAAGTTTGCTATATATGAGGCCATATAATGTGACTTCCAGTTTAAGTTGACATGTTTGGGTTGCTATTTTGTACACAGGATTGTCAACCTACGGGCTATTTTCAGTAAAAGAGGACAAAGTATATCAACTCCGACCCATGGCTTCTGCAATCCTGATCTGTAAGAGTTCTAACGTGATTAGTCTACACCTCCAGAGAGCTGGCAAGATTCTTACTCCTCTGCGCACAAGAGGATGAGGTCTCTATGTCCCTGCCCTACCACATGCCCTCCCTCACCTTCCACACACACACCTAGGACAGCAGTTGGCAAATGGCAAGTTACTTTAAAAAAAGATACAAATCCCAATGGATCACAAGCCAACCCACTGAACGTGAGGGTTCTTCCAGGTTATATGCAGCATAGTCATGTTGACCATAAGAACCACACAGATCCCTGGATTCAGAGTTCAGTCACTTTCCTCACATGGACACAGCTTCTGTTTTTCAGTTTTCTTATTTGATAAGTAAGAGCTATTAACCTCACAAAGTATTGCTATTTGTGGTGTATTTATAGAATAATTTGTTAGGATTATTTGCATCTGCACTGAAATTGTTTTTGAGCTCTTTCCAACTGGAGAGATCCATCAAAAGGACTGAAAATGAGTGAAAATGACAGGAGTATGTTCCAAATGCTACAGAAAGCCACTCTCCCACCAAATGCAGTTTTGGCTGAATTCCCTCCTTCTTTATATAGCCAAGATAATTCTGCCCAAGGGACAGGGATAACTATCCGTATTGGGTAGGAGCAGTAACCAGATGACCAATACCATGTGCATGTTGGAAGAGAATTTGAAAGAGCATGACAATTTATGTGGAATAGAGGACATCCTCTCTAGAGAGCTACTTCTGAAAGGAACTGAAAATACTCCTTTTAAGCACTCTTCCAGAATGTTCTCTGGTGTTGATTTCTGCATCTCCCTGTAGAAGACTGAACATTTTGATAATCTGCTTTCTTCCTACCACACCTTAATTTCATCTTGCTTCTTTTACACAGTTGTTTCTAATTTCCTTCTCTTAGTAGGTGTTAACATCCTTGAGGCCACATCCCATTTATTTTTCACCTTTATATCCTTCAAAGCATCTGGTAGGGATCTCTGCACATAGAGTTTGGGTTGAAAAAACAGGTCATTAACTTGTTTGATCACACATTGTACCTCATAGTTAGAGAGTGACTCAGCAAGAGGACTGTAGGTACTCAAATGCTTAAGTGAATGAATGAATGAATGGACAGATCATTAAAGAGTTGCTTCTTGGCCCTCTTTGTAGGAATCAGTGAGACCAAAGGCAGCTGGGAGTGGAACTGTGTGTACATACCCCATGAGCTGTAACTCTTATGACCTATACCCTGTTCTCTAGGAAAAATTAAAATAACTTAGTGACATAAGTGAAAAACCAGATATAAAAAGTGATGAAAGAATCTATTGAAACAGTAAATCTTACTGTGTTTTGGAATCACGGTCTACTTTTAAAATTTGAGCAAACTCTTTCCCAAGCACCATGTACTTCTGTCTATACGCCCAGTTTTGTGTACAGGGCTCCTCTTGACATGGGTTGACCAAACAGATCTCCAGGTTAGCAAACTTTGCTTTAATAAGGACAGCCTTTGAAGTTCAAGTTTAAATTATGAGATCAATGGTTAGACAAAAAATTATTCCACTCCCCCTTTTTTTTGTGATTTTCTATTGGTAAAATAGAAATAATACACTCCTCACAGGATTGTTTTGAAAGTCAATATGAGCAAATATGGTCATATATTTAAAAAAACTTGGGAGACCTTAAAACACAGTATTCATTAAAAGTGTTACAATGATGATGCTTCCTTACACTGGATCAGGGTAGGTATTTGAACCTTTGGGTCAGCCACTTCTATTCTCTTTTTCTCTGTCCTTTGTTTCACTGACTCCCTTGTCTTCTTTGTTTAGATGGGTGCCTCGCCTACTAGCTCCAATAAGGCCAGAAGTGTGATTTTATTCATCTCTTTGTCTTTTCTCCCTCCAGATCCCCGCATAGTGCCTTCTATGTAATTGACAATTAAATAACATTTAGAAATACATTCTGGATAGTACTTAAGTCTTCCACATTGGTTTAAATTTGTGGTGGGACGAATTGCAGGGAGTTTCAAATATCTAAGTGGCTTGGTCAGACGGCCCCCCTTTTGACAAAATACTGTATTCAGAAGCACACTTGCTTTATAAGCCCTGGATACAATCACCATCTAGAGAAGGGGTGATTTATTAAGTAGCTAAAACATTCTCACAGCTAAAGGATAAGCTTTTCAGCCTTTCCCTCCATTTGTGAGCAACTAAAAATCAAAGAACTAATAAAATCCAATCACCCAGAACTTCTTCCTGTAGACAGACTGAATTATAACTTTTTAATTTAGGCAGGTAAAGAATTATTACAGTAGGACTCTAGGGCAGGAATGTGTTAATAAAATCATCCTCTCTGCCTTTTCATTTAAAATAATCCCTTGAGCTGATTAAATGAAATATCACTTGTTTAATAACTGACAGAACATTATTTTTAAGCACAAATGTTTTGCATATCTTCGCTTCCCATTTTTAATTCCAGGCACAGAAGGGTGGAGGCACTGACATCACACAGAGGGAGTCGAGCTCTGCGCTCGGATGCAGTCCGCCCTGTCATCGTGGCATCTATAATTTAGTGTGAAGCAGCGAGGTAGACAGAGCATTATCATTAGAAACCATTCTGAACAGGGATATAAAACACAGTCGCAATAACACTTGTCAGAAAGGTGACTCCAGTCAGAACTCATATCCACGAGTTTCAAGATAAATGCTGACATGGCAGCCATCCTACAAAGACTATTATTGCTTTAAAAAAAAAAAACACGCCAAACCCCCAAACAAAGCAAACCCATGAACCTTCCCCAGAGTGAACAAGTTAGTGCGAAGTTTGCATCTGGGGTGGCATAAACTTTCCATGATTTACAGCAAGCATACCCTTCTCCACTTGGATAAGGTATTTTATGATGCCACAGAGGAAGGATCCAATAGCATTTTGGGTTTAATGATGTTAAGCTATTTGGAATTCCTTCCCCCCTGTTATTTGGAATATATGAGCTGTGCCCCTAAAACAGGTCATTAGCTGTGCTGTGGCGGGTTCATCGCCTTGCCCACAGGACTGCTCAGCTGGTGCTTGCATTTTCCCTGTCTTCTTCATTTAGAAAAATTTTTTGGACTTGGTACTAGGCTATGATTTAATAACCCCGTTCTGCTGACTTCATAAGCTGTGAAACCTCAGAGAAAAATCCCCAATCTGAATTACAGTTCTAATTACTCCAGCTCAGGCAAAGTGCTTCAACATCGAAAGTTCTGTTCGTGCCCGTTTCACACCAAGCACTATTTGTTGCCAGAGGTCACAGGGTTGCGTCCTGATTCGCTTTCTCCTCCTCCTCCACGAAGGCAGCTGCTTCCTGGTGCCCTTTCTGTCTGCAAGACTAGAGGAGCTAACTGCTTGGCGATTCAGTGCAAATAACTTTTTCTGAGCTCCTGGAACTAATTTACAGAGTGCACTTTGGTTTAGCAAAAAAGGACATATTATAAATGCGAATTTACAATTTAGCAGGGTAGGATCCAAAGGGATATAAAGTGTAATTTAAGAAAGTTATTTCCCTTTTACTTGATTGTCATTAATTTGATCTTAAAATAAGTTAATGATCATCTCCGCTTTGAAATGCTTATTTTCTAACAAAAACATGAACATATAAGTTAAAGCAGGCATGCGCTAAAAAAAAAAAAAAAAAGGGAAAAAGTTCAAGCGCACAGAAGGTTATACATTGAAAGCAAACTTTCCTTCCAACTCTCCTTCCAAATTTCTTAGAACCCCTCCCAGAGTTTGTAATGAATCGCCAATTTCTTACGTATCCCTGCAGAGATCTTTTCCACGTTTGTCACTGCCTATGTCTGCAGTCACTCTCCAGGTGCACAAATGACAACAGCCTATATATGTTCTTCCCCTTGCCTTGTCATGTTTTGGCTTCATAGCTTGGAACCTGTTTCATATTCAAATATATGTGTATGTTTAACTTTTTTTTTAACAGCAGCATAGTATTCTAGTGTACAGGTGCATTTTCATTTATTTAGCCAAGTCCCCGCCCGCTACTGGTAGATCAGTTCTATGCATTTTTGCAATAGCAAAAAAGTTACAACGGATATTCCTAGAAATGTTTTTTCTCCAAAGAATTATTTTAGGTAGTTGTAGAACATCTAAATTGCCTTTGTGAATTCTGTCTGAGGAAGGGAATTAAGGTTTTACAGCTAATATTTAGGGTAGAGGACCACTAATTCAGAATGACCCGAAAGCAAGATGAATGTGGACACTTAAGATAATGAGAAAATATTTTTTAAAGTCTAAAAATGTGATTTATCTCCTTTGGGGAATAAAATTCTTTTACAGTATAAGATATTCCTGTAGTTTTCTGTGAATACCTTCTGACTGTTAGAGAGGCAGCAGCCTTTAATGAGATCTAGCTCTTGAAGCAAGTAAGCTTTGATGAATGAAATCACCAAGAAATTGCCTCCTCCTCCCAAGGAGCATAGAAACTGCCCAATTTCATGGCAAAATCACATATATTTTATATACATTTAAAAAATATATATTTAAGAACATTCTTTCCTTTTATAATCAAAAATAATAAAAACACTTAATATTTATATATCTTCTGAAAATTCTGGAGGTCACCCATTATGTATCTTGGCGCCCGTAGCTGTTCTTTCTATCCTGGGATTGTAACTGAGTAACAATATGTATAATCTGTTATTGACCGTCTCAGTGCCCCGCCAGAACCCCAGCTCCTCGAGGGCACAGGGCTTTTCAGATAGTGGGGATGTGTGAGTTGGAAAATGAGTCTGTATTCACTCAATGTACAGTAGAAAGAAGACATTCTTCTTAAGTATTAAGTATAGGTAATTCTTCCACAATGGAAATTCTCCTAGTCATTTACCATAATTGTACCCATTTGAGAGAAAGACACACTGAGGAGTAAAACTTAACTCCCTTGCCTATGCTAGGTTGAAGAACCACACAGTTTGTTAACAAGTTTAACAATCTCTCATCAAAGTGTCACCACTGTTAATAGATGCACATATTAAGTCAGTATATTATGGAGGAAAGAGAAAGGAAATATTTTTTCTGCTTTTGATATACATGGATATTGACATGATTGATGTATTTGTTCATAAAAACTTAGTACGTCAGTGGATAAGTTACAACTTTAAGACCTACTTCTCCACAATCATGTCGGGTATCAGTGTACTGTAGTTTCCTATCATCACTTGATTAGACTGACTGAGGTTCAATCTGATTGGCTAGTTTTGGAGAATGTGTTAGTTGCTTATTAAAAACTAAACTTTTATTTGTAATGATGCCATAAACACATTGCCCTCAACTTCTCCCCATTCCTCATAATTCAATTATACATCAAAAAAAGAGGACAAGCTTTTCTGATTTGGAGAATACATAATTCAAAACCTGTTCATCCTAACTGGGGATGACTCTAATCAAGAACAAAAGTTCACTCCTCCCCCTCACTTCCCCCCATGGTCTGTTGTGTAAATTCTGGCTGTGTGAGTCACAGCAGCCTGGGGGCAAATTCGGCCTTCAGAGAAGGTGAACAGAACTGCTGTCTGATAGAAGTGGGAAGCAGGTTGATACAGAGGACAAAGATGGCTCAGAAAAGTTTCAGGGATGTGACCAGGTGTCGGATATCCAAGGGTGTGATAAAAATCTTTTTTTTGAACGAGATTCTGCAGAATTCTAAGAGAACTCTGGACTCAGATTAGCAGTAGCTGGTTTCAGAAACATGAAGTAGAAGAAAGACAAGGCTATGTAAAGCCCAGAAGAGACCCATCACAGAGGGTATCATTAAAAGAGAAACAAAGACTATAGGCTCACACATGTGCAGAGAAAATAGCCCGGGGTGGGCGCGTGGTGGTAACTTGGTACTCCAAGTTGATTTGGGTGACTCAGAAGTAGGTAATGCTTTTATAGCGCATGTTCAGCAGATTCTAGATGCAAGGGTAACTCCTCAACTTCTCTTCCCTGAACAAATCATCATGAAGTCATATACATTATATATGAAACAAAAGCAATAAACAAAACATACTGAATTTTCTTTCTGGAAACCAGGAGTTTGGGCTTATAGCAAATGTACTTTCCTTCTCTGGCAGCAAACTAAATTACATACAGATTAA
Organism: Lynx rufus; assembly: GCF_022079265.1. Taxonomy (NCBI): domain Eukaryota; kingdom Metazoa; phylum Chordata; class Mammalia; order Carnivora; family Felidae; genus Lynx; species Lynx rufus. The sequence continues at coordinate 54,816,835 of NW_025814827.1, read as the reverse complement.
GTTAGGTGGAGGAATGAATTTCATCAAAACTGTGTTGGATAATCTAACTTGGATGTTGAAATCAACAGCAGCTGCTATGGATATAGTATTAGAGTGTAAAAATCCAAGAGACCATTGTTCACCTACAAACATAAAAATCAGAAAATAACCCTGAAAGTCTTGTGCTACACTATTTACCCATGTGTTGCTCTACTGAGCTATTTAAAACACTTCAGGGTTTTTAAAGCACTTTCAAATTTATTATGTCTGTGATGCCTGCAACCAGCCCTGTGAGTAAGGACTAGTTTGATTTCGTGGGTGAAGAAGAAGGCTGGAAGGGTCTCAATACACATTTAAGGTGAGACAGCTGGTAGGGACAGAACGAGGGAAGGAATGCGGGTTGCTCTGTCCTGGTGTAGGTTGTCTTCTGTGATCCCACATCTGTCTCCTGAAAGGACTTCATTGGCTTAGCGCACAGTAGGTATTGTGCAAATGCTAAATAAATTGACAGATTAGCAGTGACATGTTGAGTAATCACTAGGACCAGGGATGACGTACTTGGAGAGTTAGAAGAAAAGAGTACTAATTGGAGGAAGATGAAGAGTCGCCACTGCTGTTAGCAACGATTTTGATATTCTCCTTCAGTAATGAAATTGGGGTGGAGGTTTTTTCTTTTTTTGAAACTGTTGTTTCATAAAAACAGAGACAATAAGAAAGCAATGTTTTGTATTTGAGAGGAATACAGTTAACTCTCCAGCGATACGATTATAGAAGCACCCTCCCTCTTTTAACAACATAAGGGTAACCCCACATTAAGCGTGACCTGACTCACACAGGAAAACGCCACAATTAAAACTACAGGCATGCATCTGGGTTTTAATCATCAGCTAAAGTTTTAGGTCATTTTGAAAGTATAAAAAGGAATTGTGGGGCAATCAATTCCTTTTATTTGTTCTTTCTTTTGTCTTTGTCACTTATGTTGAAATAGAAAACAAATTATAGCTAGCCTATAGCTCTCACAAGTCAGAATAATTTAGTTTCAATAGACTTGGTGATACTGTTTAAACCTTGAAAGTTAATAAACATGGATTTGTAGAATTAAAAATATTGAACTATTGGAGTGCTACTAACTCACAAAATTAAAGTTTTATAACCCAAAGTCGAAGACTGTATTCCACAGTTTAAATATTTCATATCTGACATTTTCCAACTTGACAATGTGAAGTCTGATTTTGATTTTTCAATCCAATATGAGTTTGGGAGTTTAATTCAAAATCAAGATAAAACCATTTCTGAGACTACTTTCTTTTTCTGTTGTTCCCTTCTTACTACGCGGCATTTTTTTTTTTCACTTTGGGAAACAAACTTTCTTAGCTAATGGTGTCGTACATATATTATTGGGCTGTGCTGTGACCAGGAATTGACCAATTATTGCATATTGCTAAAGGGTAAGAAGCTTGACTATTTGAGTCTCTACTGCATTTAGTACAGGTGCAGATTTTACTCTAAATTATAGCTAAAAAAATACTTTTTATTTATTTTTAATACTCTGAACTACTCCAGAAGGTCCCTGGAAATGGCCATCTCAAGCAGAGACAGGAGTTGAAAGCTGGATCATGTGGTTCTGTGTGGTCTTCCCTGAAGAACTTCAAGGTGCAGGAAGTGACTTTCCATGCTGTGGAGGGATTTCAATGATTTGTAAGGCCCAATGAAGTAATGTAGTGGTAGGTTCCTTGCTACTCAAACAGCAGCAGCCAGACAACTTTTGTCCTTGCAAGGTCCTTGCAATCGATTCAAGGCATTATGTACCTCACAAAGAGACTTCTACCAAGAAGCAGACACTGAGAAATAGATGATCTGCAAAGGCCATCAGGGTTCACATAGAAAGGCAATGTAACACTTAAAGGGATTGCTCTTGGAGAGTATCTTATGGAAGTAGATGTTTTCATGGTAAAGAAATTAGATAAATCAATACAGCTTGATGTTCTTCCATAGAAACGAAGATCTCCACGTAAACATCAGTACCATTTTGTGAGGGTTTTGGATGGAACGAAGGAGTGTTCATGTTGATTAGCTGTGTATAAAATGAAAGGCAGGTCCACCTCTGAGGACATTGGGAAATAAGTTCCAAGAGATCTCTGACATTCTATCAGCTTTCTGGTCATTACTTCTTTCTTAGACTACGATTAGACTACGAATGGGAAGAGACCTCAAACCTCACCAGGAGAGGAAACCTTAAACTCAAGGTCTCGCCTACATTCCTTTTGCCAAATTTAAAACTTTTGGGGGGCAAGGGGTGCTTTTTTTGGCTGTAGTTTAATTAAGACTGACAGAACGCTAACTCCCAAGTCAGCAAGGATCTCCTTAGATATATTTTGTTGTCAAATTCACTTTCTGAGTAAATGGAAAAACGAACACATATCATTTCTTAGATAATGTTTTAATATCCTGCATTGAATAAAACTTTTTTTTAATCAAGTTGCAATGGTAGCACAGAACTCCACAAGGGGCTAGGGGGTTGCAGATGGCTGCATTACTCTGAATGTTCAAGCTTGACTGACCCATTTCATCAGCACTGTCAGAGCCTTGCACTGATACATGTTGACAACATTTAATCTTAAAAAATTGAAAGAAATGAATTAATATGCAAATTTCATCAGCTTTGTAATAAAAATGTCCTTGAAAAAAAACAGTGAACATGACCCCTGAGGAATTGTGTGAATTATCCCAGCTCAATTCTTTAAGTTAGTCAGAGGTACGCGGGTCCGCAAGGAAATCAGTGCAGATTTGACTTGGAAATAATTATGATGAAGAACAAAACACAAGCAGGTTGAATAAATGTAACAACTTGGGAAAAAGTCTTAGTCCTGTTTGTTATTCACTTTGAATTAACAGGATTAGGTTTGGTTTTTGAAAATAAAGGAACACCACCGTGTAATTTTAACACCTAAGTAATGTGAAAACAATATATTTTTTTTTAACTATCAATTTTAGTGCATATTAAAAAATCACATCTGACAAAGTCGGATCTTTTTTGCGGGGAGATGTAACAGAGTGCAGCTTTTTGGCAAAAGAGAGAATTGTGAGAAACTCTTACATTTAGACCATGGTTTATAGGGGATTTCTAGATTGATCGTTTTGACAGAAATGTAGAGTCAAGTCACTTCTAATACAAATAAGGTTAACTCATTTTTGTGGATACTGAAGTGACCAGTTATTTCAGTGAATTTAGTAAAATGATGGGATCATGTAAACATAGTCTGTGGATGTGAGTCTGACTTAGAATAATCTCCACATGGACGTGTGGAAGTTCATTCTGGAATCACAAATTCAATCCAGGAGAAGCCATCTAGGTAGGCACACTGTTACAGCTCTCTGCCTTTGGGTGTGGACTCAAATGGAGGGAAGTGATAATGGGGGTTAGGCAAAAACATTGAATATCTGTATGTAAAAGTTCAAGGTTTTCAATGTCCCCAAAGGAGATAGGAATGTTAACAGAGGAACATCGACCATTACACAAAGAAAAACAAACAAACAAATTATCAATAGCAGCTTACCAGAGGTCAAAATGAAGGAACCAACAGTTTGGGGATGGATCTCATTTCCTTTTCCCGAGTAAAGTCTCATTAATTTAAATAGATGTGTAAATATTAAGGGAAGACACGTGGTTTTCACATCAACCTTTGCATCTTTGTGCCACAGGCTAGAACATTTTTCTCCCTGACCTCCCCACAATGAATCATCCAATCTCTGGGGTCTGAAAGGAATTCCCTTTGCCGTTGCTTTTCAGTTGTTATTCTGGGCACTGCTGATTTTGCCAAGGTGAAGTTTACACAAATTAAAGCTTTTTAAGACATCGGTGTAATCTTAATGCTTGTTAAAAAAAGATAAAAATCACACCAAAAACTGACAGTCTCACATAAAGCCCCCAAATCAGGTTGTTAATCTGAAAAACCCCACAGTCTTTCTGAGGCTCTGAAATCCTGAAATTTTCCTGTTTTCATATATCCTTGGAAGACCAAGGCATTATAATACAGACTTTGCCCAACCAAATTAATCTCGTCTGTAAGCTTTTGTGGTTCTCTACAAAAGGCTTTTAAGTTTCTCCTTTCTTTCTTAATCTACCATCAGTAAAATCCTACTTTTATAGTGCCCTTTGCACCTGCTTGCATAAAATGAATAACCCAACAGTTTAATTATGCACTATGCTATCGGTTGAGAAGTGATATAAAGTTGCAGATAGAAAAAAGAATAAAAACCTCTTTTGGTATCCAAAATTAATATATGTCAAGCTCAGGGTAAATCTTAATCTTTTTGAAACATTTTTCTAAAATAGATGTTCTTTTATCATCTGGCATATCAAGACCCGTTGGAGGGAGGGAATAAAAAAAAAAGGCATTTGGTTAACATGCTGCAGAACAGCACTCTCTTTTCCACCTCACTTCAGGCTGTTCTTGAAAGATCTGAACAGTTGTATAATAATGAAAAATGGGCAATACTTGTGGGGCATTGCCTGTGCTCACACACCTCCGCCCACGCATTCATCATTCTGCAGGTATTGTCAGTGAAAGTTTAATTGCATAAACACTCTGTAACTGTCCTGTCATATTTCTTGTCAGTCTGGATTCCCTCTCCGGGCTCACTATCTCACAAAACTATAATTGAATTGCTACCAAATCACAAGAGTTTCCCCCCCTCCCAAATAAAATCTTTATGAATAGAATTTGTTTCCTATCAGCAGATTTGACAAATTATGGCAGAGGAAGGGCCTTGGTGATAATTTTTGAGTTTATTCTCAATCTAGCTATTTGCTGAATGCTCTTATCTATTTAAAAAAATTTTAAAGCCCCAGTGAGGGGCTAGGGGGAGCATCCGGCAATCCTAAGGGGCCCAGTGGTAATAATTCTGCGGGACCAAAGGAAGCCAGTGGGAAAAATGGGAAGATTATCTTTGCCCTACTGTGAAAGGGCACCATTGGTAAATGAAAGACATATGAATTCAGAATTAAACTGGGACCCTGTCAAAGCGAAGATTTCACCAAACTATGCGAATTCTTAGTTATGAGATATTAAGGACCCAATTTAGTCAAGTGTTTATTCCATCAAACTTTCCCTTCTTTTCTCCTTGCACCAAACCTTTCGGTGATCATTACTCATGTATGAGCTCTGAGCAGCCAGATTCCTTGACAGATTTTTAGGACCATGAACAAATGAAAATTAATCAAAGGCATGACATGCAATTTACTAAATATGTGATCATGAAATTTTAATGCATTTATAACATTGTCAAAGTATTAATAGCTTCCCGAAACAAATAAAACAGAATGTATCTGATGTGGAATAAGGATTATCTTTTGTCTAGTCTGCTTCATTTTCAACTTGTGTAAATCACAGTCCCATCCCCCAGTTTCACAGTAGGAGCTCTTGGCAAAGACCCGAATTCCAGCCATTCTCTTTTGTAATTCTACTGGTAGTATGGGCATGAAATATGGCTCCTGGTGAATAACTCTTAAATGGGACTGGGCTTCACCCAGATTGACAACTGTCTGATTGTTTATGTTTTTTAAATGTGCTTATCAAAACCATGTAGGATTGATGGGTGTTTTTAGATGAAGTTATGTTTTTGCAACAGACTTAATTTAGGACTAAGGTTAGGGCTTAGGATAAATGAGTGCATTAGATGATTAAAGAACATTTGTCTTGCAGGACATTTAAGTCATTTATTCATGACACTTGAAAACAAGCTAGGAAAGAAAGCACCGTGGGTTTAACGAATCAGTTTTATACAAATGTTAAACTAAAACTAATGGCTTTTTTAATGGAACTCCAAGATATGCCAGTTTACTAAATATCCAGAGGCAGAATCAAATGTGCAGTGGAGTAAACATGAAGAAAAAATACTAGAATTAAAAAAAAAGTCTCAATGCTATTTATATGTGTGTGTATAGGTATACCTATGTGAAACTTCCAGAATTAAAAAAAAAATTAATTGCAATTGTCTTTTGAGGAACTAGGTCTTCTGCCTCTCTTTAACTTGCTCTCTTCTAAATGGAAGAAGATTTTCTGATGGTAAAGGAATTTGGACTATCGTACTGCACTGTACTGGGTATGATAAAAGACCTTGTCAGGGGCGATGGGATGGCTCAGGGGATTGGTAATGGGATATATAGAGCCTTTCACCCATAGGTCATTGGCTTGAATTTGGTCCAGGTTGGTGGTGACTAAAAGTCATTAACATGTCATGACTGCCTGGTGGCCTATGTGAAATGAGTTTCTTAATTTATTTATTTAAGTCCATATATAGTACCTATGGCTAGGGCATCTGGGCGTCTCTCTTGCTTTTACAGGCGCATTCCACCAAATCTTCAGTTCTTAAGATTAGTGATGAAATGAAGTTTTCCTGCACAAAATCAATTGATTCATTTAAAGTTCAAACAAATAGCTGAGTACCTCCACCCTGTTCTTCAGTACAGACCAGAGGGTCCAAAGCTGATTGGATAGTAAAAGGAGCCATAGGTTGTGGAGACCTAACCTCCAGTGTTGTGTTGCTTTGTCTTTCGTGGAGCATGATCCGTGTTGTGGCTGTGGGGACATCACAATGGTCCAGCCAGATAAAGAGGGAAAACATAAGTCAAGCACATCATACACGCTATGCATGGGTTAAATCATGGGGTCATAAGCAGAACACATTTTAATAGGCCAGGCTAGAAGCTGTAAACCTTGGGAGACCAACATCAAGGTCTATTCCAAAGTGGAACTGGCCAGCCTCCAAGCTAACCTTAGAAAAGGGGAAGTCAGCAGGCATACTCTGGTGTTCAGAATCCAGAAAGAGTGGGGCGGACTTCTGAGAATAAGAATTAGGTGCCTCTGTTATGTTTTAAGAAAACTGAGTACACACAAAAAAGTGAATTTGCAAGACAGAATTTGTATACTGGAGAATCTAGAGGAAGGTAAAGTAGGCATTTCCAAAAGAATCTTTCCTCTTAAATACAGCCTTTCCAAAAGGACTCCAACTAAGGGGAGAGGGGAAGAAGGGAAAAGAGGGAGGGAGGCAATTTTCAAAAGCACATGTGTTGGGTGCTGCAATCCATGTAGAATCTGAGCCCTTTAAGTCAGATAACTGGAACATGGCATCGATGAAGTCCAAATTTGAGCCTTACATATAAAGATGCCAACTTTATGTCACCTAACCCTTGGCTAGCTTTTCCATAAGGAATAACTTTGGTAATAAGATAATAATTAGCTCAACATGATTAACAATAATTAAAATACTCACTGAATATTTATGATGTGCCATACTACTGTTCTAAGCATTTTAGATGTATAAACTCAGCACCCTTATAAGGTATGTTAATGTGCTAATTTATTTGAAGTTAAAACCAACAGGTGATTATTCCCACTCCATTCTCCAATCTATACCAGAGAACTACAATTTTATAATGGGCAAACTGAGGCACATATAAGTTAATGAACTTGCTCGAGGTCACATTTCTAGCAAGTAAGTGACAGAGGCAGGAGTTCAACACAGGAACACAAGCTGTCTGGTTCCAAGACCCTGTGTCCTTATATATTTGCAACTGCTACAGAAATAGTTTAAGGACTGTGTCCTACAATTTGGGTTAGGCCTGTCATCTTCATATGTCATTAACAGTTACTAGAGTAACCTTCAAGTTAACAAGACTGCAGATTTTTAAAATCCATCATATAGGTAATTCAAGTGAATTAATTCGCTACAAATCAGACAAAACAATCTAGTAACTGATGTCTCTTGTGTCTCCTGTCCCACAGTTCTCACATGGGGTCTTGTATCTATAACCAGGGGTAACTGGTTGGGGTTATCACTCAGGGGAGGAAGCCATGTACAGAGGTCTGGGAAGGTATAATCATACTCTTTCACCATAACCTATCAGTGTATCACTATGGTGTATGGGAAACCAGAGACTTGTGCTCTGCCTGTGTAAATGAAGAATAGAAAGGGCAGGGTAAAAGAGGAATAAGAGACCCTGCAAAGGAAAGCCCAGGGCTGCTCTAAAAACCATGAAACTTGGAGCTGACAGGTCTTGACCTAAAACTTCACAGTTAATTAGGAACTAGATTCTCCTATGAGCTCACCTTTAGGAAAGCTTGAAGCTCTGAACACTGATGGGAGATACTTGGGAGAACTATCACAGGAACTCAATAATTTGACCTCTGAGCTGAGTGGCTAGACAGTGATGCTGCTTGCACAGGAGGGTCTTGGAAGAAGAGACTGGCATGGATGGGAAGGAGTGGATCTAGCTAGCAGAAGCAAGAGTGTGTGCTTAATCACGTGTTTCTGGGGTATAAGGAGTTTCTCTAAAACAAAGCTTCCCATAATCAAATAAACTGGGAAAGACGAATTCAAACAAAATAGACTTACTGATGACACAAATTTCAACTCTTCATAAGTTAATGCTTGTTGTTAATCACCAATGAGAAGATAGGCTATGAAGCTTTTTCTTCTGCTCTTTAACTGGGGGATCCTTTTAATAAAGAACATCTCACAGGACAGTTACAAGGAACACATTTTGGAAGTACTGGCTTGGAATCTGTGTCTGCCCTGCATTCTAGAAAGTAGAGGCCAGGAGGTCCATTACAAATTGATGTATAGATTTACCTCTTGTTGATAAAATGGAGACCTCCATACTGATTCTTTCAATAGAGATCCTTTTGATTCCTTTTCGTCTGGTGGTTTCTGTGACATACAAGTTCTGTGAGAGCAAGGACCTTCTTGGTAACTGGTATATCCCAACAACTAGAACAGGGCTTGGCCCATGCACATGCAATAAATAATGATTGATCGAATGAGTAAAACAATGAATGAATGAATGAATGAATGAATGTTTTACATATCTAGATTATTTGGCTTATACTTTTTATAACTTTATACTGCTTTTGTGAAATAGAAAGTATTTCCCTAAATATTAGTCAAATTTTTAACTCATTTTTCTTTTATCAATTATATAAAATTTTGCCTCATTTTTACTAACAGTAATTTAGTGGATCAACAGAAGACTTTGACCCTCCTCCAACATTAACACTTGCTCCACTTAAACAGATGGTTGGACCAGGAAAGCAGAGTTTTAATTCTTTATGATGTCACTAATTTTGTCATTGTTCTTACTGGTATTTTTATTTGGAGAGGAAATCCCCTGACAAGTAAGAAGCATTGACCTGTAGACTGATATTTTACCAAAGGCACATGATATACTTTAATAAACTGTAAAGAGGAACAGCTTTGAACCCTAAGGGAATTTATATCTTAATATTTTATGATCAATAGCATATGTAATTTTAAAATTTTTCCAGATTTTATTACTAGTTGATAAAAAAAAAAGTAAGCGTGGACAGATGGTATCATCAATCCTAATCATCTGAAAGCCTGAGACTTGAATAATTTCTAGAGTATTAACCATTATTAGCTCCTGGCTAAAGACTGACCACAGGTACATTTCTATATTTTTCTATTATCTTAGGTCCATTACAAGGCCTCTCAATATTTCCTCTCAAGGTCTACTCACTACTTTTGGATGAAAGAAATACCTCTTGGGGTGTTTGGGGGGCTCAGTCAATTAAGCATCTGATTCTTGATTTCAGCTCATGATTTCATGGTTGTGAGATCCAGCCTCATGTTGGGCTCCATGCCCAACTTAAGAGTCTCTCTCTCCCTCTGCTCTTCCATGCCCCCTCTCATGCACGTTCTCTCCCTCTCTCTCTCTCTCTCAAAAAAAAAAAAAAAAGAATGAAAGAAAGAAAAAAAAGAAAGAAATAGCCTCTTGAATAGTTTCCTTTACTTCCAGTCTATTCAACACATCCTGCACTTTCTTGATAAAATAAAGGATCAGGTATCACGTCCAGTGATAATAAGTTACCTGTAGACAGGAATCAGGATAATATTGGAAGAATATGCTAATAGAGCTGCCTAGGAAGGATGGAGGGTATAGTCTCAGCTGAGGCTGGACAGCTATTTTAGATGGCATGCTGAGAAACACTTTGATGGAATGGTTAATAATGGAAACTCTGGTACCTAGCCTCTGCACCTACTAACTATATGATTTTTATACATTAAAATTTTTTTCTCAGTTTCTTTTCTTCATCTGTAAAATGGGAAAACAATGATACTTTCTTCATAGTATTTTGTGACGAATGAATGAGGTAATCCATATAATGGATTTAGCAGCGTGTCTGACACTAGGTGACCATTCAATGAATATTAGTAGTTTTGTTGTACAGGGATTCGAGAGTCCACAAGTGGTTGTATAATGTGACCCACAGGGGAAGATCCTTCTAAATTCCAAATTTATTTCTGTATTTTTAAGTGATGAAATAGTGTCTTCATTGGGTCACTGCTCTGTTTAATAAGCTATACCCAGAACTTACCATACCAATCTCATATGCTTCTCCCTGGCACTCCTCTAGGATTGGGCTCCATCCTAGATGGGCATGCACCTTTGTTTCAGTGAGGAAGACAGGGCTCCTTCCTGCCTCCCAAATGCATCCCACTGTGCCACTTGGGATGATTCTCCTGGAAGATCATCCCTACATCTTTGCTCTTAGGTTGGTTTTCATGCAGTACATGTGAGTCATCCCTCCTTATCAAAGCCATCCATAGTCATTGAGCCTCTTCCTGATTTCTTATACCACCTGCCATTTTTATGCCTCACAAAATAGCAGCACTATTGTTGTTCTTGTCTCTCTGGTTGTTGTGTGTTGGTCTTCTGAGGATGATCAGTTTTCTAAGGGCAGATGTCACATCTTCCACCTCTTGTGTTCTCTACAAGCACCTGGCAAAGTGCCCCAAACACATAACCTGAGTTCAGATCCTAGGGCCATGGTCTACTCTGGTGTGAAGCAAACCATTTACTATCTCTAGTTTTGCTTGAGGGTCAGTGTGAGACATGCCGATGCTTGTAACTGTAACACAGTAACTTGTACCTGTAACTTATAACTGTAACACAAAGGTAACACATGACAAAAACTATTTGTTAGTATCATCATTAATGATCCTAGAATATTAGCAACAAATTATATCTTGAGTAGAAAAAACTAAAAAAAGTCAGGACACTTTTCCAAAGCTAGCATTTCCTGAAATTGTTAACGAAATCAGTGGAAGGGGGACTGTTTGGGAGCACCTCCCATTCAGAACACTCCTATGTAGCTAAAAAGATCGATAACCCGAGGAACTGATATTCCTGTGAACCTATCATGCAGCCGGCATTTTTTTAGGTTAATTAAATAAAACACAACCCGAAGCCCACAACCCTGTGCATCAAAGTCCCTGACAGTCATTGTGTATATTTGGCCATTGTCAGAGCAACTTGCTCCCAAACAAGCAACATTCATGGGCTGTTAATTTCAGGGTTGATGTTTCAAACCTGAGATAGTTCTCCCAAGACTGCTAACAGCAGTGGCTTGTAATACAGTGCTACCCTCCTCATACACCACAGTGTCCAGATTGTCATCATCACACTTCTGCATATTGTATTAACATGTCCCCCTCACATGATGGTCAGCTCCTGGAAGGCAGGGAGCATCATTTTTGTTGCCTCAGTACTTTGTGTAATATGTGACACATGACAGATGTGCAATCAATGGCTACTGAACAGTTTACATAATCTCTGATATCAGGTGGGCCTGGATCTTGAATAAGAATTCACTCTAATTAATAACAACTAGAGAAAGGACACAAATTCTTCCCTCTCTCGAGCTAGTTTTGTCAACAGAAGCTAGGTGGTGTTTCCCATGGGTCCCAAGAAACCATGATTGTGTTTCATGAGCAGATACCTCTGGGAGGATCTGACTGACTCCTTCCTGATGGACTCCGTTTTTCTTCTTGCTCTCTTGCCACATCACGCCTGCCTTGGAAGACTGGTCCTGAAAGGAAAAGCCGCCCAGAGCCTGAGGCAGAGCAGAGGCCAAATGCAGAGAGACAATTTTGGCTGTGCCCTTGGCTGAGGAGGCATACAGCTAATGTGGACCAAGAGACTCGGGGCTGAATTTTGCCTATAATTGATTCAGATGCTACTGTTTATTGTGGTATAAGGTGCTTCGGTGTAGGGATGAAGGCAGGGCAAAGGAGTAGATGGAAGATTTTATCTCTGAGAGCTGAGAGACTATATTTAACAAAAAGATGGTTTAGCTGATGAAATACGTGCATAAGGGGATAGTTAGGTTTCTCTCTGGATGTCAGAAGCCTCTTGGAGAAAATTGCTCTCCAAGGTCTGCTAACAGGGTTTTCTGTCCTTTCTCCATCCAGTTCCTAGGCTTTGTACCTACCCCAACTCTAACCTTGGCTGCTGAAGTAACTTGTGTGGTTTGTGCCAAGCCACTTGGAATTTCCATCACTTCCCTCCTGACACTCCCCCATCCGTAAAATAAGGATAACACACTGACCTGCCTCAGAGGGACAGTGTGTGAATTAACTCCTATAATTAGTGGTTTCTGTGCTCTGCATACCCGAAGCAGGATATGAGTGCCAACCATGTCAACAGTGGCCTGAGTGTGCTTTGCTTCTAAAAGCTGTACCCGGGAATAAATGCTTGGCAAAGGGCTGACAACTGGAAGTTGCAAACTTTACACAGAAGCAATATTTCCAGTATTTTCCCCAAGCAATCATGAGTAAATTGCTCACTAGGGGTGGAAATGGTTTCCAGCCAGTTCTGCCTCTTCTGATCTGTGCACCCTGCAAAGCTCAGTCAATGCCAGGTAACTGATCCTTCGTAAATCTGCTGTTTAGTGCAGACGAAGAATTCAGAATCGTATAATTTGGACAGGGATGAAATTTCTGTGCAGTGATATGTATTAAAAGCAAATAACTTGTGTTTTGTTCAAGGCAAGAGTTCTAGAAGTAGAATCTATGATTTTTAATCATCCAGCGACAAAGACAGCACTTTTTTTGTTTGTTTTAATGAAGAGGGACAGATCACCCATTAACAAGTTGTCCTGGATTTCATTTCAGAAATTCTGCAAATGTACCCCGTATCACCATAGGTAAAGAAAAGTCAAAATTATGACCTAGAAAGCTATATAAAATAACTCTTAAAAATAATGGGTTGCAAAAATTGATCTTCTAAACCTTCAGTAGACGGTTTAGAAAAAAATGTTACATACAAATGGAGTGAAACTATGGTGTATTTTGATAAGAGTCCCGTGTTTCTATTATTGAACAAACCATTTGATAACCCTTGGATCCCATTATATTAATTTATGGAAAAGCTGCCCTTTGTTTTGAGTTGCAACAACTGTGATTTAACTTCTGGAAGAGAAAGTTTGTTTCAGAATGGCAAGCAGAGCTATGGTGAGATCCAACATCTTCTTTGGGAACAAAAGAGAGGCTGTTCTCCTGCAGCCAAGGGAGTCACCAACATGGGTTTGGAGGTGTCAATTTTTTCAACCCATTATTTTTAACAGTTATTTCATATAGCTTTCTAGGTCATAATTTTGACTTTTCTTTACCTATGGTGATACGGGGTACATTTGCAGAGTTTCTGAAATGAAACCCAAGACAACTTGCTGAGGAATGATCCGTCCCTCTTCACTAAAACAAACAAAACAAGTGGCTGGCTTTGTCAATTGATGATTAAAAGCCCCAGAAGAATGCCTTGCACTGAAGCTGTGTGATCTGGAGGTTAGCCCAGAAGGGCAGAGCTCAGGTCCCAGGCCAGCACAGCCTGGTAGGGAGAAGAGATTTTCCTGACTTTTCTTTGGCTCCCTCAGGCAAGATCCTCGAAGTATAAGGTCGCTTTGAAATGTCCTCATCACACACAGACAAGCTCACAAAAGTGTGAGAACACACAAATGAAGGTGATGTGTGCCTAGGCCTTGCATGCCAGAAGAGAGCCCTGGAAAAGAGCCCTGGAAAATACTGATTCCCTTTTGTGGAAGTTCCAGGTGATCTTGTTTAGCATAGCTGGGGATAAAAGCGACATTTAAAAATAGTCTACTTTCGGGGCGCCTGGGTGGCTCAGTCGGTTGGGCATCCAACTTCGGCTCAGGTCATGATCTCGTGGTCCGTGAGTTCGAGCCCCGCGTCGGGCTCTGTGCTGACAGCTCAGAGCCTGGAGCCTGTTTCCGATTCTGTACCTCCCTCTCTCTCTGCCCCTCCCCTATTCACGCTCTGTCTCTCTCTGTCTCAAAAATAAATAAACGTTAAAAAAATTAAAAAAAAAATAAAGAGAGTCTACTTTCTGCATGAAAAACACTGGTACTGCATCAGGGTAGTGTGTCTGAGGAAAAGAAGAACTGGCTTGGACAAGTCAGTCTCTGGAATGGCACTGACTTGTTTCTAGTGCATATGCGTCATCTTCATTCAGGGATGGCAAAAGAGGATTTCTATTTCATTTCTAAATAACAGTGCTATAGCTAAGGGAAATAATTTTGCATATGTGATTTTTTGGATAAAAGCTGAATTTATGCATAAGTGATGATCTCTTTGGGTTATGAAAAGATTCGTTTTGGTTAGGCTGCTTTCTGACTACTAGATTGGACACATACATGTGCACATGGGCATTAACAGGAGGCAGGCCAGTTTTGGCTAATTGCGAACTAGTCTGGATCATGGCTACGGCTATAGTAGAGATGCATTTTATATGCGATTCATCAGAGATAACCGTGGTACGTTATCTGGTGGATTTATCTTTGCTTATATTGTATGAATATGGAAAGGAATTAAATGTGTGTTTACAGTTTGATAAACATTCAACATAAATTATACATTTTAATTTCATTTATTAGTTGGGGACCATGAAAAGCAGAAATTTCATTGCAGGCAAACTGCCATTCAGATTGAAGGATTAGCAGTTTCCTGAAAAAGTACGCACATTGCAAAACAAAATTCATTTCCATCTCAAGTGAGTCACCACATGGTTTGTAGTTACTTGGTGTAGTCAGAGTTTTAGAAAGGCAAAAGTAGAAAGTAACTCACGCTAGTGACTATACGGTTTGTATATTACACTTCTAGTGGCTCCAACATTGCCATCAAGAGTAAATCTAGTGCTAATAAACGTCTTACGTTCGACAACTTGAATGTTGTAGTCACCACGCAAATTATTAAGCTGTTGATGTCTAAAAGAACTCGGTCTGGTCTTTTAGCATTAGCATGCGGAGCCGTCTCCATGATATTATCTTACCATATAACGACTTCAAAAATCTCACAGAGATTAATGGTGATAACATAATTCCAGAAAGTTGCCACTCTATATGTAGAAATATATTGGCAATAAAAACCAGTCACTGTGTGCCTTTCCCCAGTAGGGGATCTCTCACTTTTCTTTGATTTTTAAAGGCTTCAGATCAATAACTGGAGTGACATTATTAACAGCTCCCTCAACACCTTGGCCAGCGCTAATATTAAATCCATTACACCTTCTGTTTGACATTTGCAGTACAGCAGAAAGTGCTGTAGATACAGTCACATTGTCTGGGGACTGAGGTTGGATGTGGGGTTAGTAAGATGGTTTCCCTTGCCTGACTTCTAAATTCAGTTCATTGATAGGAAACTTGAACAACAACAACAACAAAAAGAATCAAAGAACATCACCCCACCCCCACCAATAGTACATTAGATGGTAAATAATTCACCCTTAAAGATACAAGTGTATCTCATATCTAAGCAGTTTTTGAAACAAAATAGAACCTGATCCTCAGATAAATTTTTACATTCATTATTGTTACTCCTAACCGTTTATTCCTCTAATTACATCACTTATTGTGAACACTGTCTAATGAATTCTGAGGAATTGTGTTCCTGTAGAATCAAGTGCTGATCAAATTTACCACAGCACAGACGCATAAGTAGAAAATGCAGATTATTTCCATGCAGGCAAGTACTCAACTGCTTCAGTTCTGCTTGTCTTTAAAATATTCAGGATATAGAGTAGGCATAATAGCGTAAAGATCATACTGTGAGATGATGATGTTAACCCCCCCATAACAGGGTAGGTCTGCCTGAAACTTGAGACAGAGCGCAGTAACCTCTACGTTAGACAATCAATGGTTAACCATGCTGCTATAGTTATTCTTGACCAAAAGTACTGTCTCATACATTTTGCTAAATTGTCTAAATCCTGGTGCAGTATCGATTTCTCTCTCTATGAGCTCGTACCCATTCAATAAGCTGCAAGAACCTCTTGTCCTGGCTGAATTCCCTCTGAAGCAGGGCCCAGGTATGTTACTACCGCCAGGGCTCCTACAGTTGGGACTTGATTGTTAGCTAGTGGGAAACAAACCATTGGAGACAGAAAGGACATTTTATGTTAAAGTGAGAGACGGGACAGAGAAAGTTGCCTGGGAGGTTAAGTGGAAAAGCAGATTACCAGAAGCCTGTATGTTATCTTATTTCAGACAGAGACCCCCGCTCCCCCCCAACCACTACATACTTATATATGTATACAGGAATAGAAGATCTGGAAAGATAGGAAACATAGAACGCACACGAACGGTGGTCATTTTGGGGTAGTGGGATTTTTGGTGGTCTTTATTCTTTTCTGCATTCTCTAAACTTTTTACAGTAAGAATGAGTTAATTTTATAATTAGAAAAAAAGAATAAAACCCAATTTTACGACCTCACTTAAGGAATATAACACTTTCAAAATAAGGAGATTTTTAAAGTTCCTCCAGATTTTTTGAAGGAGCTGCTCTTCTGTTTATTAAGCACTTAAAAGATGCAGCACTGAGATGTATTAAGAGAAGAAGATAGCACTCATAATCCCAAGATTACAGAATCATTGAAAGTAATGAAAAGATACACGCAGATCTGGAAAAAGAAAAGGTCCCATCAGGTCCCAGAGGTTGTATGCTCCCCCTGTCCCCTGTTTCAGGAGCCTCAGGTTGATACCAGCTCTTCCAAAATGTTTAGACCTACATAGGCAGGCACTCTAGAACGGTCTAACTTAACTTTTCAAACAAGGCCTCTCATGTATTTTTCCTCTGCCTGCTTTAAGATTTCTCTAAAAGAAATACCGTATTTACTTCAACTATGACTAACGATGCATACATATCAAATATTTATTTGGGTTTCCAATAGTCAAGAGATTCCTCCCCCCCCCCCCCCCCCCCCCCCCCGGTTCAAGATAAGACAGTCACAGGGCTGGGAGTTCAAAGAAACAGAATTCTTATTACGGCACAGTATCACTGCCTGTTAGGCTGGTTTAGTCACTTATTTCCTTTTATTATAATGCCAAATGTTATTTAGATTTCAGTCATTTAGTAATGCTACACTGAACACATCAGGGCTTCTGAAGAAGTCCATACCTTCATTTTCATAATCACCACATATTGATATCCCCTTTCCAACAAAATTACACTACTATTTAAAAAAGAATCTGTGTTTCATCATCGTTTAAAAGATTACGATGCAATGAACAAGTCTTCAAAAATGTCCCCTCATATTATTAAGAATTAGGAAATCTTGTTAAAATTCCTTCAGCCTGTAAGAAACATAAGCAGCTTTGGGATGTAGTGCCTGACATGAACTTTTTAAGTAATTCCCTTGGAGCAGTGATCTGCATTAGTGAAGATATTTAGTTAAAGGTAGCACCTTGAGCTGCTTTTCAGTATTTGAGCAGTCAGTCTAATTGCCTTTTAAGCCTAAGGTTGAAAATAACCAAGGCTACAGATTTTTAAGGCAAAGTAAGTTTCACATTTTGTAATAGTAAGAGATAGACTCTTCATCAAGGAAGAGAAACCCTTCTTACACGACTGTCGCTAATGAGCCCCGGCTGTTAAGAAATGTAGAAAGCAGAATTTCCAATTTTACTAGTTAGGCTGGCTCAAAGAAGGCTGGGAGGGCCGGGAAAGAAACCAAGGAGATTGTCAATCACACTTCAATGTTGAACGACACAGTAACTTTAAAGGAGATATGTTATTCTTCTAATATCCAGAATTAAAAGATTCTAAGTGGGAACGGAGTTCTAACAGTGTGCCTAGAGTTGTTTTATGTATCCTGGGGCTTCGTGGAAGGCATGGGATTGATCAGAGTTCTTATAATCAATCTTAAACCAGTTTGATTTTGACCTGAGCTCGAGATATCCCTGCAGAACTGGTTTACAGGCTGTGGTTTGTTTTTTTTCTCCCGATCAAAATCTTTTCCAAGTGACAAGTTACTTACCCTTAACATGTGTTTG
The DNA here is from genome assembly GCF_022079265.1 of Lynx rufus. Classification (NCBI taxonomy): domain Eukaryota; kingdom Metazoa; phylum Chordata; class Mammalia; order Carnivora; family Felidae; genus Lynx; species Lynx rufus. The sequence continues at coordinate 54,798,716 of NW_025814827.1, read as the reverse complement.
GGGAGACATGAAGCTCAATATGAATCAACAGTGTGACCTGGCTGCCAAGAGGACCCAATTCAACCTTAGGCTGTCTCAAGAAAAGTACAGTAGCCTAAACTGTGAAAGAGGACTGCCCCTCTGCTTTGTCCTAGTCAGAATACATCTAGAGGACTTCACTGAGTTCTCAGAGGGTCACTAACAAACTGAAGCGCAGCCGGGGGTGGGTGACTAGGGTGGTGGGGGTCTTAGGAACATGCCACTGAAAACGGTTGTAGGATTCCATGCTGTTTGACCTGAAAAGGAGAAGGAAGCCAGGACGGAGGGAGGGAGAATCTGGTGTATCTGACTTCACGTATTTGAGAGGCTAGGATGGTGAGGAAGCAGATTTGAAATGAGATCTGAAATGAGATCCCCAGAGGGCAGATGTGGGGTCAGTGGGAGCCAAGTTAGATTTTGGCTCCATATTCAGAGAACTTTCTCTTGGAGCTGTGCACCAGTGGGGGGGGGGGGAGGGCAGCCTTGAGGTGTCTGAGCTTCCTACTGGGGCAGAAGGTTAGCCCTTGGTTTTGACGGAGAGGGAAGGCTGCCCAGGGGGAAGGCTGGAGATCTTCTCAACTTGAGAGTTTGTCAGTCAGGGAAACAAGGGTTTTATAAACTTGAACTCTTACACACTGAGTGTGGACAGTCCTGAGCTGCCAGGTTTCCCAATCCATCATCCAGAAAGGAAGAGTAAAAACCTATTTTCATGTGCTGCTTCTCCAATCTGCCCAGATAGGAATATTCTAATGACCAAAAGCAGTTTGAATGATCTCACTGACATATCTATTCAGTGAAGTCAGTGAGCAACGCTAGAAGAATGTATGACTTCTCTGTGAACGAATTATTTTCATTTGTAAATGGCCAAGGGTAGTCTCAAATACTCTCTCTTCTCATGTCTGGTGCTCATTGGAGAAAGAGGCTCATCAGTGCTGCAGAATGGTGTCCTAGAAGCTGCAGATAACTTAGCCAAGGAAACATGAATTGATTTTAGATGGAATCAACATATTTCCAAACAGGTAAATAGGTTATTTTTTTCCCCCCTTCTGTGTGAGCAAACATACTGTGGTTATTTTTAAGCAGGTCAAATTTAAGTATTTTCTTAGAATTATTTTAGTATTAATCTTAAGACAGGTTTTTTCCCCATGTTTCTTTCTACAAAACCAGTTTGCGTTGCAAAGCTGTTTTAAAACAACATATCAGGTAAAGTACAAGCATCTTTAAAGAGTGCAAAAATAATTTCCCAAGTAAGCAAATAAAACTTTGCACTTCAAATCAGGCCTTGATTCATTAAAAATCTTAAACTTCTCATGAGAAAAATTAACATTTAAACCACTGCTGCTTGGCCAAGCACTCCACCACACAAGAATATGAAATATCTCCTCTAAAAAAGTACAAAAAGGACAAAACCACAAATGTGGAACTTCAATTAATTTAAAGCCCCAATCAGCAAAGAATAAATCCTTCGCAGATCTAATTACCAGCGCTCTCGGAAGACCCAGGCCGACCAGCCAATCTTCCCCGTGTTTGAACAGCTTGATGAACTAGGGGACTGATGGATATCAAGTCATTTTGTTTAATTTATAAATGGATTTTCCCCTAATACTTAAATTATCATCAGTACAACACAATGAAAATGGGAACATTCTGAATGCAAAGTCTATAAGAGTCCTGGAAGGAATCCCAATGAGGAATGTCACCTCTGTTCATTCCTCTATACAATTGATCTAATTAAATACTGAGGGTGGAAAGGCAGTTTAAAATGTAGCCATTTCTGTTTTCTTTTTAGCCTTAATTTATCTGTTCACATCTTTCAAGTACCTTCTGATGCTTACAAAAAAAAAAAAAAAAGAAAGAAACCAAGATTTCTGCAAGTCCCTAATATTTTTAATTCTCTACAAGCTAATATTCAAGGAACCTTTATTATAGATTTTGCTGAATAATAAATAAATGCATTACATTTAGCCATGGTGACAATAAAAGGAAGAGGGCTTTCCAAATCTGAACCTTTTCCCTCTAGTAATTTGAAAGAGAAACTAAAGGAACTAGTACCTTCTCTATGTATTGTTCAACTGAAATTAGATCTCAGGATTATACTTATTAAAATGTCTCCTTATTTTCAAATCTCCTCCTTATTTAATTACTGCATGGGACAGAAAGCTGCATGGAATTGTTAAATACCATTAGACCTATTTATAGTCTCTTCACACGGGCAACTCGAGTGCAATCGTTGGCAAAGGTCCTGCCCACCATCCCACACGATGGAATCGCAATTCCCACCTGGCTCAGGGGTCTCCGACTGGGAGGAGGAAGATGCTGAGCTGGCCCCATCCTCAGCGGTGCCCTGCGAGAGGAGACCCCGCCCAGGCGGGAGCTTCATGCCCAGCTGCTCTGCCATCTCCACGTGGTCCCCCGGGTGGACATAGTCAAAGACGCTGCTGCCTGTCAGCTCCACCTAGAGGGGGAAGAGAAAGGGTGGAAAGAAAGGTGTCAACAGCTTCTCAGTTTTCAAATTCAGCACGGTTGTGATTCAGATCTTGAGCAGGAAAGGAAATATGTGCAGACCCCAGAAACCATCCTGGTTCTCAGTCTTTATCCTTAAGTGCTTAGGGATTCTTGAAGTTGAAAGACAAAGGTTGTTTTTGTAGGTCTTTAGTTAGCGATTGTTGAGCCCAGTTTTTTCGCATGTACTGTTGTTTGCATAAAGCCAAAACATTCTGGGAAATGTGGATGAGTCTGCCTCTCTCGTTCAGCTGTTTTATCCACGCATCATCCAATACTTGCATGTTTGGTGTCAACCGGATGATTGACTGAATCCTACGGTTTTCTTATTGAGAAGTGTGGGCTTTGTAGAGAAACAGCCAGAGATAGCGGATGAGTATTTTCCTTAAAATACACAGAATTCCAAGATGTGTATTTATACATACCAGCTTTTTTCTACGTAAAATTTAGATGGAAGAAATGCTGCTTACAAATAGATGCAAAGGCACCATGTTTTCATTAAATATTACTCATTAGTTTGGTATCATATGGAGAATCTTCCATGCGAAAGAGGTCAGCTGGGGTCTGAACCCACCATTTTTTTTTTCCTGCCAGTATCAGCTTGTTTCGCCTTCACTCCAATAAGATACACGGTACAAATCTCCTTGAGGGAGAAAATGTTTCATTTTGTATACTTTTTGTATCAGGCTGATTCTACAGGTAGGGAATGAACAACAGATATCAGAAGGGGGTCAGCTGAAATGGAGGCACTGCCTTATTTCCATGCTGTGAGGCGTGGCCCCTGTCTAGCTTGTATGCTGTTCTAAGAAGTTGTGTGCTGTCTAAGGGATTGGCTTTACCTCTGTACTCTTCTGATGGTATAATTCTTACCTCCTTCCAAGAAGAGCAGTAACGCTCCTAAAATAACATTGGGTTACAGCTACTATGACAGGGAGAGATGTGTCAGCAACTGAACAAGAAAAAGCTCTTTCCTGGGTCCCTGATGGGTTTCCCTAGTCCTCGGGGGTTTAATGGTCTCAGGCCAGCTATGATGCACCCACGTGCCAGAAGTTCAGACTCTCCTGTTTCTTGGTGGATATGTCCCTACAACTCCTTGCTACCTCATCTCCCTTTCCTGGGGGATTTGCAGCATCCCTCCAAATTCCACCTGAGAGCCTACGCTCTTTCTTCCAAGAAGGAAGGTCAGCAGTGGGCGAACTGTCACAGAGAGCATAATGCCCGGAGCAATTATTATCCCCAGAACTCCAAGTCCCAGCAAAACGATCACATCTACTCCCGGACACCATTTGATTAAAATCGTAACAGGCTACCCATCTTCAACATCTATCAATTAACGGAGGTATAGCCAGAAAAATGGAAGGCTAAATTCAGTTTGGTTAATAGCTATTCCTGAAAAGGCTCGCATAACTTTTACCGAAAATGAGGTACTTTCTCTTTGCTATTAAATTACACTCTCCTACTGTATTACCCGACTACTGACTCCATCATTTTACAATAACTATTTCCTCCATTTGATATTGTTACAGAGCGTAAATCAGGATTCATAAGTGATCAGTTCCTACCCTCTGGGAGGGAGGGATTACATGGAAATAATCCCTTTAATGTGCGCCTTGCCTCTAAGCATTTCACACAGCAATAAATGGGTAAACTGACTTTGAGCAATTAAGAAATTAAATGAAACTAATAAAATGTGTGTTTTAATATTTCTTGATGGTTATTTTGTTTGGGGATTAGTGAATATGAGGAAGTCACTCTCATTTTGCACGGAGTCCGACTGCAGCACTTTAATAAATATTTCTGTCACTTCGCAAACTCTGAGTCTTCCTTTAATACTGCAATGTGCCTTTTGGCACAGACCACAGATTGTGATAAGATGACAACACAGGTGGGAGATTAATAGATTTTTTAGGGGTGCTGGCTATTGAATATTCATGCAAGTCAGTCTTAACGGCGAGGAGGAGTAGGCCGCTGTCTCCACAGCCTGCTTTGCTCGGGTGTGCAGGCATTTCCTTTCCATGATAGAATGGATGTGCCACGTACAGCACAGCTAGAGCAAGACTGAGTCACAGTGTGCTGTGTCACCGTCCTCCAGTGACCCCAAGGGATCTTCCACCAGGATACCCCAAAGCCTAATAGTGGACAAAGACTATGATAGGATCAAATTCTCTCTGTATGTGTCACACTCAAGGTCACACAGCGTAAGGGAAAGTACAAACTACTTGGAGTCCTAACTTGACTTGGAGATGAGAATCTTTTCCTCCTGTGCTGTGTAACCTTGGACCATTCATTTAACGTCCCTGGGTTTTTACTTTCCTACTTAGAGTTGGCATTTAAGTGGCTGTCCTGCCACTCTGTAGGATTCTGGGGGGCACCACTCACGTCGGATTCTACACAGAGGGCCCCCCCACTGCCACCTCCCTGGGAGTGTCACTCCTTGGGAATGGTGTAAGGTGGGGGCCCTAAGAACTGAGTTGAAAACAAGACTTGCTCGACCTGTCTAGGGCCTGAGTTTGAAAATCGAGTGAAACCATGCAGAAGAAATTACTTTTTAAGAAACAAGCAACAAAATAAATGCCTGCTGTTGTTGCTGCTGTTTGGCGGATAAGAAAGGATGGCACCCAGACACACATACTCCTACCTACCTGTGGTGAGGCGTTCTTACGGTGTGTGTGGGGGGGCTTTGGGACATGGCTTTAATCAGAGGGTGCAGCAGGAGTGATGCCCGCTTTGAGACTCAACTATAGCACTAACACTATGGGTAGCTACCGACCACCGTGTACAAGTCCCTTCCATACTTTCCTTTGACTCTTCCTCATAACCCTCTTTTGAACTGTTTCGGTAATTCCCGTTTCACAGAAGAAGAACCTGAAGAGTAGAAAAGGCTGATGGCGGAGGTAGAATTTGGTTCCAAGTCTGCCTTGACATCCTACCACTTCTCGGATAGTGTGTCTACAGTCAGAGAGGCTGAGCAGGGACCTCTGAGTTCCTCCCATCCTTTAGCTTTACTCTGTTGAGAACACTGAGCGCCATGGAGGCGGCAGGCCAGGGGCAGGCAGCCCGCTCAACCCCATAGCTGAGGAGGCTTTGCCTTCAGACTCTTAGGCCAAAAAAAGATGAGAAAGCAGGTGTACTAAACTGAAAACGATACGGGGCTCGACAAAACTCTATGGGCCTTGAGTCCTCCTCCTTACATCTTACATTTGTCTAGCACTTTCTTTTTTCTTCAGTTTTTTTCTTTTCCTTTTCTTTTAGATAGAGCAAGTGAGTGGGAAAGGAGAAGAGGGGGAGAGAGAGAATCTCAAGCAGGCCCCACACTCGGCACGGAGCCCAACACGGTGCTCCACCCCATGACCCTGGGATCATGACCCGAGCTGAAATCAAGAGTCTCACACTTAACTGCCTGAGCTACCCAGGCGCCTCTGTCGAGCATTTTTAATATTCCTCACACTGCTTTTCAATTCACTTTATTAGATTTTAGAGCTGGAAGAGACCTTACAAACCGTCCATTAATACCCTCTTATTTAATAGGTGAGAAGTTAAAAACGCTTGTTCAAATTTACCCAGCTGTTTGCTGGTAGAAGTAGGGCGGTAAGCCCAGCTGGCTAACTCAGTTAACCACTTTTCTCACCCCTTGGCTGCTTTTCTCTCTTAGGAAGGCTGGCTAGAACTCACCTGCCACTAAATTCTGTGTCGCAAAATACACCACAGGAGCCAAGACTGGGGATCTTTACTTGGGAAACAGACATTACTTCATGTTACCTTGAAATAGGAAAAATAAATACAGCTCCAATCCAATGGTACTATAGTTAATTGGGTATCTTCACATCCTCAGTTACCAACTCTTCCAAAACTTGCCTGCTGAGAACTAGGACTAGTGTCTTACACACAGTAGCTCTACAACAAATGTTTGCTGAATGAATAAAAGATAGACATTGAGGCCTGTGCTTGATTCGAACAAGTGTAGGATGGTTCTTTTACATTATTCATGGCATGATTATTATAACATTTGCCCTGTAAAATGAGGTGCCATATATAGCACCATAATATATTTATTTCCAATAAGTATTTATTGAATGCATTGAGACTTCTGCCTTCTTCTGTAAAAGGCAACTGAGCTTAATGGAGGACAGAACTATAAAAATGCCAGGAAAATACAAGTTTTAAGGAACTCTTTAATACAGCCATCTTCTGTAACCCCCTCTCTGCAATCTATGATAGAGCTGTGGTTAGCCGGTTATCCAAATGTTCACATAGTTTCATTAAGTATCCTTTCAAGTTAATGGTAGAAATTTGGAGAAATTTTATTTTATATCAATTATGACCTACATAATGGAAAGGTATACCTTTGTGCTCTTCTGATTAGTGCAAACTGCATTGTGAGGCAAATATGAGACACTCTTCATTTTCTAGTAAGTCCGATCACCTTATGTGGTGGTTAAAAAAAAAAAAAAGTTTATTAAACTCAAGCACAGACCCAGGGGACTTTGAGATGTTTCTCTAACCTAAGAAGGAAAAGTAAGCAGTGATGTTTTCAACCTTGCTCACTCAGTCCATCTTTACTCCAGCTTTGTGACGCTGAGAGAGAAATTCTTCTCTCATATTGCTTAGTGTTAGAAAACAGCTAAGAATGTGTAAGGGGCAGGAGAGAGCCAATGAGTAATAAGCAGTCAGATCCAGGAACAGCATTTCACTTAAGTTCCTTTCTCCCTGTGCTTCCCCACTCACAGCTACCATAGATTCCTCCAGAAAAGACTGTAGCAACTAGTGACAGCTGCATAGTCAAGCTAAACCATGGCTTTCCTCAAATTTAATTCACATTCTGTTAGCTTGCATGCAATTTGCACACTAGACACAGTTGATTTGGTAACTCTGAAGTTTCCTGGAAAAAAATGTAAATATATTATACAGTGGTTTCAGTTGACTTTTCCATGTAGGGTCACTGTACCCTGCTGGTAGATAGGATGGGGGACTAATTTGTCTTCTCATACATCAAGCAAGCATGTCAATAGCCTTCGCTTGGCCCCCTGGGGTGAGCAAATACTTTTTAAGTACAGCGATGTACTAACAGTGCAACTCATTGAATTTGGTGCCCCTTTGACTGAGATGGCTGGGTACAAATGAGGAACAGGTAGCAATGTTGCCAGTCATCTCCATAGTGGAACAGCTTAAGGAAGATGCTTCTTTCTTTCTTTAAAAATATTTCAGTCTTAAGAATAACACAGCGTTCATTTTTAGCACATAAAAAATATCACTTAAAACCTGCCATTTAACATACAATTTCCTAAACCTTTTGTAATTTTTTTTTTTTTAAAGAGATTTTTGAGAGCATTGAGATTGCTGGGAGGACTGGAGGCATTTTGGGTTCAGCCCTTTTTCCAGAGTGCTTTGCAGCTGGGCCCCACTCCTACAGAGGATGGCAGCAAAATTGGGACAGAAGGTCAGACCTGAGAGAAAAATATGTTAGTGGCAAGTGGTTTGGAGAATGAACTCCCAGGTTAGGCTTTCAGATCTACTGTAAGACCCTGGTTAGAAAATACCCAGGATAAGATGGAAATTCTATCTCAGCATGGCAGGTTAGGATTTGTAGTTTTTTGGGGGTCCCATTTATATTATTGAGGGATAATAAAGTGATAAAAGAATAAAATATAATAAGATGTGATAGCTTGATTAGCATAGGTTTTCTTTGGATTTACTGGTATCTTAATGCCATCTTCATAACTTCCTACGTATTGCAGAACTCTACTGAATATTTATGAACTGTTTTGACAGCAACTTGATGTTCTTTACTGCTCTGTCTCATTCTATGTATTTGCTGACTTATCTGAAGAAAAACGCATAAAAGCATTGGGTCTGTTACAGAAATACATGTATAAATTAGTAGAACAAGAAGAAAGAAAGGTTCTATATCAGAACTATGAGGTAGAATGAAACATCCTTGCAATGTCATCAAATAAGAAAACGAATCCAACTCTCTTCTTACAGATATGTTAACAGAGCTCTCCCTTAGAAGAATTTGAGCTAAAAGATACCCTATCATGTGTTTATTTTATCTTCAGAAATAAACATTTCAGCTCCTTTGGGAATCAGTGAGGCCAAGTACTTTTTCGTTGTTGTTTTCTGTATGCTTTTCTATAACCCCTGGAGTGCCCGACTTGAGAATCTGCAACCACAGCATCCAAAGAGACTATAGCCTCACCTAGTTCTGAACTTTGATTAAGAAGTGCCAGAAGATAATTCCAGTGGATTTCTTAGTTCTCAGAGAAGAAAAAGAAAAAAGCTGTTGGAGAAATGGAACAAAAGGAGAAACAACAAATTGAGGATACTGCTTCAGATTTAGGCACAGTTATGCGGAACAGCATGCTGCTTTTATGACTATCACTCCCAACAGTTGAATTGATCAAGGACACTGTTAAATATTCAAAAGTGTTAGATGGGTCATTACTTAGAATACAATTGAGCATATTTGAATACTTCTAGAAGTAGTCTGGGTATAAAACAGATCCAGACTTTTGAAGTCTCCCCCATTTTTTTTTCCTGCTTAAGAAATAAATTATATACTGTATCTCATTTTTTCTTCCTATGGTTCAGGTATTTCTCCATCACTGCGTATTATGAAAGCAGTGGTCCTACAATAGTTTTGATATGTCAATATCCTTTTTCTTTCATTAAGAGACACTGGTTAAAAGAAGAACCCCGAGAATGCTGCGATACTGAAGGGACATTACGTCACAGGAATGAGCCCAGGGATTTGTGAAAGTGATGAAATCAAGAAATTTTAAAACCTGGCTTTACAAGGTTCCTATAGTTTTGAAGTTTTAAAGTGTCTGGAGGGTAGGAAAGGCCAACTTTTTACTGTTTCTCACAGTGCTGGAGAGGAAAAAAGGATGCAATTAAAGGTTACATCATAGTAAAGAGTGAGATGATGCCAAGAAAGAAGGATTAACAATCTTAAAAGAAAATGAAGTCAATCTCCCTTTTCTGAAGATCACACAGATAGTAAGATGTCACTTTCAAAGCTTCTTCATTACCTTGGTAGTAAGGAGAGCAATCAACATAAAATACTTGATATTGGCAAAGTTAATCCATTATCCTCAAATTTTATATGGTTCAATATTTGTCATTTAAATCTAGATACACATTGAAATGCATGTTATACATAGCCAGACTTTGGTATCAACATATCTTCATTTTTGTTTATTATTATTCTCAGAGTGAATTTTGTCCTTCGTTTGGCAACACGAACAAGAAAAAGTAGAAAATACTTGCAAGTTAATATGAAATTAAAAATTTTCCCTGATTCTAAACAGCCCTTTTATTTTTAAGAAAGATAAATGGATAAGGACAACAGGAATAATTATGGGGTTGACTTTTCCATTTGTGTTTTGAATTTTTTTTTTAATGTTTATTCATTTTTGAGAGAGAGAGAGAGGGAGGCACAGAATCCGAAGCAGGCTCCAGGCTCTGAGCTGTCAGCACAGAGCCCGACGTGGGGCTCGAACTTGTGAACCGTGAGATCGTGACCTGAGCCAAAATCGGATGCTTAACTGATTGAGCCCCCCACACGCCCCTCCATTTGTGTTTTGAAAGTTTCATAGTATTATTTTATTGTAGTCATAGAAAACCAAGGCAGCTTATAGGACTAAGACTTTGGATATGTTTCTCGCGCACAAATAACGGAGTTAATCACACCTGGTTGTTTTTAAAGGGGCTACTCTACGATGGAGGCCCTCACCAGGAGCTAAGTCACAGCGTTTAAGCGATGCTGTTGAGAAAAACAATGATGGCAACAAATAACAAAACCTGAAAGGTTTAAGAAAGACAATCTGTACATCTCAAGAGACAGTTATGATTGAAGAGAAAGCGAAACAGGAGGAGGATCTTGTTCAACTGACGTTTTGGTTTCTGAGATTTAGGTCATGCCAGAGCTGCCATAATTGAAGCAACTGGCTCTCCTCCATGTCACTGTGAGGGGGTGTTGAAAAAATCTCATCCAAGAAAATCACAAGGTCTACGAAAATACTTGAGCCATTATAGAAAGTAGGTGTCAAATTAACCTGGAGTTCATAACCCAATGACGAGAACAAGAAGGAATAAAATCCTCTGTGCTGTCATCAGTTACTGACCCTTCCAGAACATTTCCTGTTGGTATGGTTTAGTACATCTTGGGAACTTCCTGAAAGCCATGTGGGCACATGGATCTAGTGCATCATTTATTCCTAGTGAATTACCATAAGGAAAAGGCCTAATACACTTCTATTTTATTTTGGTTGTTGTAACTACCAACTGTGGTAGTGTTTGAGGTTATTTTCTATGAAGCAAGTCAATACCCGGAGCACTCTCTAGGTGCTATTTTAAAGGAATAAGCTAAATTCACAACTGTTTAATAACAGACTGTGAGTTAGTCTTGTTAGAATAGGGAATGTAAATAGAACTGGCAAGTAGAGAAAATGAGTCATTCCACGGGCTAAAAGCAGTGCTGTGTTTCTTAAGATATTTGAGGGTGGGAGTTTGATGGTGGTGGGGGAAATAAACCCTTTTGGGAATCTGATAAATTGTAGCTTCTATCTCACCAGAAAAATGCTCCGGTAAGGTACATATAAAATTTGGCATTTCATCTTAGGAGTTTCAGACCCCCCCTGGAGTTTATCCATGAATATTCTCTGGAGCTGTGCAGTCCATTATGGTAGCCACATGTGGCCAGTCTGAATTAGACTATGCTATAAGGATAAAGTAACACTAGGTTTAAGACTTAGTGTAAAAGATGAAAAGAATGTAATACCGTATATTTTATATTGTTACATATTATTTGGTATATTAAGTGTAATAATTATTAAAATTAATCTCACTTATTTTTTACTTTTTAAAATGTGGCTACTATAAAAGTGAAAATTACACACGTGGTTTGAAGTATATTTCTTGTGGACAGTGTTGCTCTAGAACCTTAGACTCCCCGGAGAAGAACATGTAGTATTAGAATACCGTGAAATTAGTATTAAAGGGAAAAGGGGTAAGAGAATAAAAAATTGAAACAGAGGAATGTCTTTAGAATAAGAGACCTAAGTTTTTAGATTTGATCTACAGTTTAATTAAAAGACTTTAGTCACTCAAGTAGTTACCAGCCATCTGCTCTCCGTAAGACAGTGAATTTGGCTTATGGGCATAAAAAGAAACATTAAAACTTAGCATCTGCCCCCAAGGAGCTTACAATCCACTTGGAAGTGAGAAGACAGAGTTAAATGATATGGCAAAAAAAAAAAACAAAAAAACAAAAAAAACAAACCTGACAGCACAACATAGTATATGGATAAGGTGTAATTTGAGCATTATAGATCGTTCCCTCTTATACTGCTGAAAATCTCTTGGGGGATTTCCTTAAAAATGCAGTGTCATGAGCTCCTACAAATTCTAGTTCTATAGCTGTAGGTTAGGGCCCAAGACTTTGTATTTTTCAGAAGCTCCTGTGTGATGTAGACGCTGCTAACTCACAATCTACACTTTGAGAAGCACTGGCGTGGATCAGCCCAGAAGTGGATGTAAACCGAAAGTGTCTGGGAGGGCCTGGTTCCACATAGACAAGACAAGTAGAAAGGACAGGTGGCTGTGATGAGAAGATGGGAACAATCCAAGACACAACAGGGTCTACGGTGGAACTTCGAAAGGCAGGGGTGGTGTGTGTATAAGCCTTAGGACAGTGGGAAGCGAACGCTAGATGATTGATTTGGGCCCTAAGGAGATAGATCTATGCTAATGTTCATTAACCTTTTTATTTTTCCTTTTAAAATACTGAAAAACAGCTTCAATAAGTCATTTATAGGAAGTGTCATATGTTGTTTTTCTTCTCTAGTGTGTATGTCAAAGATAATTGACTCCTATAAACCTAAGGCTGAAATAATTGCCACACTTTGAGCTAACTTCCTGTCCCCCACGCTAAGCCCTGAATCCAAGATTCTCATCTTATTTGTTCTTATATCTAGCAGACAGTAATCAACTCTGTTTTTATGATGGATGGTTTTTGTTTCCCACGGTTGAGCACAAAACCCACAGTGCACTGTGCAGCTTTGAATCCCGCTCCTTCCTTCTCCAAAGAGACTTTAGCAGGTTTGTTGTCTTTTCACCTGACCATGCATCCAGCAGAGGTATTGCCCAACTTTTCCTTCTGGGACAGACAGAAGGAGCTCAAGATAAGGAGCAGCTGGTTCACAGTGAGCAACCACAAAAGCTAAAGGTGTGTGATCTTTTAACCCCACACCAGCTACCTTAGCTATCTGCGTATTTCCACGTTATTTCGAGATGGTGCTATGGCTCGGTAACTGAAAGACCCTTTCAAAGTTTTGCTGTAGGTGTGAACTAACAGCCGTTTGGAATACACATCTGCTTCCATAAGAGAAGCTTGGTATGTTGGAAATCAGACAAATCACCTGGAGTGCGGTCCTTTACTGATTTTAACTAAATTTACCAGTTCATTTGACAAGCTTTACGTATAGTTATCAAAACCTTCAAGCTTTACCATATCCCATCAGTTTTGCTTTAAAAACCAACAGCAGAACAAAAAAAAATATTGGTTGAGAAAGGTTTGGGGGTGGGTGGGAAGAGAGGGGTGAAAACTTATCAAAAGTAAAATTGGATTAAGAGTCAATCAAAATCCAACTGTGAATTTATCATTTCAATGAATTTCAATGAATGGTTTAAAATCTGTTTGAAATCTATTTGAAAATGAATATGTAATAATATAGACATATCTCCTTTTCAAAGCCAGTATTGTCAGATGTATTCGGAGCATTATAATTCATGAACAGAGTAGATGACTATTTGAAAAGTATTAAAATGAGCTGACTTTTCAATACAAGTGTCTTCACAATAAGTTTTTCTATTCTGGGCAATTCAGAAATGTAGACAATTGTGCTAGAAAAATAATATGTATTGTAATATTCATTGTACAGTAGTAGTGTAGTAAGTGGCAATTCTGGACATTACAAGAGACACAAGGATTATTTTCTGTGATTGCACAGAGAATACTTGGATTTCTTGTGAAGCTTTTGCATTGGAAATGAGATTCATCAGTCTGAACAGGGCAGGGTTAGAGCCCTTAGCAACATGCTTATTTTGTAGAAGGTCACTCAATAATAACTTCCTCTGCCCTCCAAGCTTATTAAGACTGACTGGCATATATTAATGAAAACACCTGATTCTCCAACCATAAAACCCAGACAAAGACTTTATTTTAATATTAAGGAAGGAACCCTTAATTAGCAGGGTTTCAAAAATGTCAGCTTCTTCTATTAGCTGTTCTGGTCCATCAAAGCCATAATCCCTACTGTCAAATTTCATCACATGATAGACAGTTTGCCGGCTGTCTTTTTTTTTTTTTTTTAACTGATCATACTGACTGAAGCCTTTTAAAAAATTTTTTATTTTGCCATCACATTTTACAACTCATTGTGCATTTGCCTGTTACACTCTTGATTTTACTACTTTCAAAGAGTCTTAGCACATGTCAGCTCAAAAAGGTGGGGGGAAACACTGCTGAAACACAAGTATTACATGTGAATACATATGCATTCTTAGACGTATAATTAAGGATTCTTGGAAGACCTGGGCTTGCTTATATTGATTGCCTGCGTGAGTATGTAAATGTGCTGTCCCGAAAACACAGATAAATAAAACGGTCTCAGAGATGATTTCCCATTTTTTGATGTATCAAGGCGAAGGGGGCAAATTCTAAGGAAGAACCCAGGATTTTTTACGGGAAACGTTCATCACTGTTAACCATTAACACACCTGTCTGTTGCAAGGAACTCATTAGAGCATCTATGGCTTTGCATTGCCCTTCAGAAGGAAGATAAAATGACTGCACCTAGCAGGACAGAATAAATACATAGCTCTTAAAGTATTTGGGTTTTAATCTGATTCAAAACATTTGCTGTTGATTAAATCCTTTTGCAAATTGAAAAATTCATGCTATCCATACTGAGAGGAATATAAAAACACAACACCAAATCAAAAACAAGGATGACTCAAGGATTTCATGGGAACTTTTGTGAAGACTGAACTGCAGCTCTTGCTTTATCCATGGGAGAACATGGAAGCCTCAAGGGCAAGAGTTTTAGTGTTCTGGAATGAATTACCATGACTAGAAGCTCAAGAATGAACTGATGGAGACGGCTGAGACTTGGCAGATTTAACTGCTAGAGACTGGTAAGCTCATACCTGTGTTCTTTCATGAGGATCTGGGGCTCATCGGAGAACACAGTGTGTTTTCTTAGCTCACCCATTTGTTATCAGTAACGGAATGGGCAAACTGTATCCGTTTTTACTAGTACCCAGGTATTTATTTTCCCCTTTTTTGCTTTAACATTTTTTTTCTTCCTAGACTCCAGGCTAGAAAGGCTATCTATCCCTCTTATGATTTTGCAATATCATTTACTTAGCCATTTCTTCCATGTGGAGAGCAGAAGTGTTCTCCACTGAGCTTTGGGAGACCCGCCCAGGGAGGAGCTGGGGTGATCTCAAATCCCCATGCCCAACGTTCAGAGGTTTTCACAATAGTGAAGGTCACTTGGTTCCTTTGCCCAGGAACAAGTCTTTCTGTTCCATCACTGACCATCCTTTCGATTTTCTTAGCATCTATTCTACTGTCTCATCAGCCTTGCATATCCGTGGACACAAAGCAAAGCCAAATAATCCCAATTTCAAGTCACTAATGAGTCATTATTACTGTAATGCTACTTGGTTGCTTCTGTAGATAAAATCGAGATAGGTTACCAGAAAACGCACCTTCAACTATTAGCTGAATTTACAGCCAGCCCTTTCATACGATCTAATGGCCATGGTGACTGTCCACAATTACAAAGTCTCTTGTTCTCATTTTAATTGCATCATTTAGAAGTCCCATAGCTGAGACTGATGAATTCCTGCCTTTTCTGCTGAACATTTAAAAGAGGCACCTTCCAGGATAGCCAGACAAGAAAGGGATGTTTCTTGGACTCAAAACATTTATTTAGGTATTCAGGACAGCCAGGTGCAGTTTTATGACTAATGGTATACCCAAAGTGGGCTATGTTTTAGAAGGTTTTCTAATACTTACTTTTACATGCTTCTAATGGAGAATACTGGTTAGGAATGCAGACTCTAAAGGCACATGACCTGGGATCAAAACCATCACCCACCTTGGGCAAGTTACTCTACTGTTTCCTCAACTATAAAATAGAGCAAATAATGTTACCTACCTAACTCTTGTCAAAATTAAGATAGCGCCCGCAATGTGCCAAACAAAGCATATGGCATATATTGAGTGATCAGTGAGTGTAACCATCTGTTAATTCACTGCAGTAAGCTTCCTGAGGGCAGAAGCCATTTCTGTCTAATTCCCTGCTACAGCTCCTGGTACTTGGTCGGCAATCGCTTTATGTTGAGCAAGTGAATAAATAAATAGCATTACAATTTTACTAAGAAATGAGCTGATTTCAAGGGTTTGGTAAATGTTTGAGTCCCACAGTAATATGGTGGCTTATTGATTTTGCTTATCCATTCATCATATTAACAGAAGCCTATGCTTGGGCCATCAAGTCTATTCAGCTGAGACTTTCAATCAAAACTGTGGCACAGTCATTAGGACCTCGAGAAAGCCACTTGAGTTTGATTCAGAAGCACATTAATAAAGTCAGGTAAGTGGGGAATGATCACGAGTTTCATGTCGAGCAGAAAGATAAATAACCTAGATCTTTCTGGGATCACAGATCCTTTGAGACCCTGATGAAAAGCACAGTCTCCCTCCTCAACCTCTCTCTGACATGGCAGATAATGAGGGAATCTACAGATTTTTGGAGTCAACTTAAGGAGCCCCTGAGGTACCTCTGAGGCACTACATGATCACTTTCCAACTAGAACAGCTCTAGATTGGTGTGTTTTATTTGCTTTTGGTGTTTCGAAAAGGTTTGGCTTGAAAGAAAACATGGAATGTTATGCCTTTTTACATTAATAGTGTCACCTTAATGTAGTCTTTCCATTTTTTCTATTCACAAAACTCTGCTTCCATACTGTACCGTGGCAACAAGTCCAGAACTGTGGTTCTCACACTACTTTTAACGATACAATTCTGACAAGCATTGGCCTGGGAAGCAAAAGTCTGGTTTTTTAATCCTCTCCCCTTGTCAATACTGATTCTTGGAATGAGGGTGGACAAATCACGGTACCTTTTTTGTCTCTCCATTTTAAAATCTGTAATCATGACAGATAATCCCTGTTTCTTATGATGGTGATAGTGAATTAGAAAACACCCATAAAATGGAAGTACGTGAAAAATTCCCCTGGATTTGTACAGTGCCTACTTATGTTAAGAGTGGAAGCCTCAAAGGTGAAGGAAAAAAAAAAAAAAACAGTGACAGGGAGCTCATGCAAGGCTCACTGCCTTTTCAGGCTGAGAAACGGGAAAGTAGTGTGGTTGGCATCCCAGAAAATCGATATCCAACATTTGTAGGAGCTTTGAGGAGTGTGTACTTCGAGCAAGAGGCAATCTTTGGTTGGAAAAGTCAGCATTTCTATCACCTCCTGGAGGCAGTTTGACATTCCTCATCTGGAACAGAATGTTATCCACTGCGATGTGTTCCTTCCCACCTCCCCACTATAAAGGTAACACTATTATCTTTTTACATAATGTGCACAATTAATGTGCTTTTGGACAACTTTATGCGCAAAATATATCTGTGGGGACTATTTTTGCCATTAGCGGCCAGAATAGTGTTGAGTCATCGGGAACTGGTCCAGGGAGGTATTAACGTGGGGATGGATAAAATATGTACTGACTCCCTCGTTCTCCTTCCTAAAACAATTCAGTATGTGCTGTAGGGAAATTTTCTCTAACCAATGTTCATCTCCAGTCTTTAAAATGTCATTCTTGTAGAAGAAATAGAAATGACTTGTTCCAGGAACTGAAGGAACCTAACACTTTTCTACTTAGCTACTGGCACCCTTACATTAAACACTTTTCTAGGATGATATCTTATTTATCGTTATAGTTCCCAAGATTCCTAGCACTGTGATCAATAAATATTTATTGATTTGATTAACCTGATGATCCCCAAATGCTTTCTGGTATGTTGCCTCTTTCCTCCCCCAAACCCTAGGTTGTTGTCATTGTAAGTCAGAGGAAGACTGGAGATCCAGAACTTGAGGGGGCCGCCAACGCCTACATCCGGTGCAGGATCAGGTCAGGTAATCATTCCTGCCTCATATTCTAGTGCTCTGCTTTGTTTGAGACATTGCATTGATTGGAGGCAGGGTTGCATTTTTCTCGTGGGAGTTGGAAAGGGCAGGGTTTAAAACCTAGCTATGTCCATTTCCATGTGAGCCTGAAGAGGTTGTTTAACCTTTTCAAGCCTCCATTTTCTCACCTGTAAAATGGAGATTTTGTACTTACTCTTCGGATTGATGAGATGAGTAATGTGCTTAGCATACACTAAGGGGTTAATAAACGGTAGCCATAATTATAACAGTTACTACCCATGTGTTCACTTTCACCTGAGTCAGATTTGATAAGAGAAACCAATACATGCCACACAGCATAATATTTTGCAAAGTATTTAGAAATTCCCCAAACTGTTACTACTCATGTTTTCAATGTATCTCAACCATAATCCTCTTCAAGTCCTTCTAGTTGTCAAAACAGCCTGATTAAACAGTGGGAATTTGATACTATGCTTGTTTTGCCTCATTAGCACAACAGTGTGAACAGGGACAGGGTGGGGGGGCACCTGAGAGGGGGTGTCGGAGCAGAATGGCTAAGTAGGAAAACTAGTGGCCTCAGAATGTAGACCGTATTCTCAGGAACTGTTCTCATGATTTATTCCTGCTCAGATTGAAGGAAAACAGGATGTGGCATTTGTTTTCAAATAGAAAACTGGACGTAAACGGCATGACTTTTACAAACTTTGCAGTTTTCTGAGACCACGGGATGGAGTACTGAGACTGGCTACCTTAGACACGAGGAGGATTAAACAGGGATTCCTTGCAGCTCTGTGCTCATCCAATAAGGGGGCTACAGGAGAAAGCAAAAGCAAACAGCAAAACACTAAATGGAGAAGGATTCTTTTGGCTTCCTGAGTTACCTGCATCCTTTTGCAAGGCTGAGTCAGTATCCCTAGTCCTACTGGCATTTGTACAATTTCTTCAAGTTCACAGCTCTGTCTCACTTACTGTCTTTAAGTCACATATATTAGGGTTCATGTATTCAAACATGAATGCCGTAACTACACGAGTTAGACTGGGAGCGGAGAGCCCTGGAGCAGAACCACCCTGGTGGAAAGCATGAGATCTGGCAGCCGTCCAGTGAGGAGCCTGGTGGGAGGGTAGTGGAGGGAGGCGGGGGGGGGTGCGGCGTGGAGGGACAAGAAGATCATGGCAGCAAAGGTTTTGGGAACAGTACCATGGTTCAATGATGTGAGAAACGTACGTGGTTTCATCCACAGGAATGACAGAGGAAGATATATTTGTACACCACACTGCCGTGAACAAGAAGGAACCCAGGAAGTGCCTTTGTGGTGTGGGAGTCGGAGAGGTGATGGGGTTTGACGTTCACGAAGGGGAGAGCCTGAGGAGGCAGCAAATGTGGCAGGCCCTGGAGGTGGAGCTCCAGGACAAGGCAGGAAAATACGCAACAGCAGCCCCTAACCATTACGGATGCCGTCCAGGCCGCAGGGGTCCACCCGCAGTTCCCGCCAGAACCGCTGGCAGGGTCAGAGTGGGGAAAGGAGGACGCGTGGGGAGAGCGCTCTGAGGCCAGGAGCCCTCAGCACTGCAGGACTCAGCTCGCACGTGGCCACAGGTGCAGAGCCGAGAGGTGGCAACCACCGCGGGTGCAGAAGGGCACCATACCTGGGTGCCGAAGAACAAGGTAGACCAGTGAGACAGTTTGTATGGCAGTTACAGACCACCATGCTGCTGGGGGCCCTCCCACCTCAGACTGCCTAGAGAAGACAAGCAAAGTGAATGAGATGAGACCCAAGGTCAGCAGCCACCTCAGCGCTGGTCACAGATGCCCAGAAAACCCTCAACCACACTATGGCTGGAACACAAAAGCAGCCCAGCTGAGGATTTGTCTGGTCCCGAGGTAGAGCAGGGCGGGGCTGAGTAAATGCGACCTACATCCTACCATCATCCTGTCTAGTCATCCAACAAGAAGAAATGAATTGGAAATTCCAGTAACGAGAAAATGGTGCCAAAGATCAGAAGTGCTTGCTTTTTTTTGCTCACTGACCAGATAACGAGAACTACCTGTATTATCTGTGCAGCATGGGGTTTTTATTTTGACCTTAAAGACATCTCTTTTTGGTAATGACAAATACTTTTTCTTCTCTCTCTCTCTTTTAAAGTCTGGCTTTTCTCAACACACCTTGAAAGGGTTTTAATTGCTTCATATCTGGTCAAGGGGAGACTTTTAAGAACCTCATTTTTAATTTGTAATAAAAGTTTAGAACTTGATTTTTTTCAAAAAAGTCAACAAACAGCAATCACCTGTTAATAAGAGTATTATAGATAGATATGCTATTGTTTCTATGAATTTCTTCCTACTAGTGGGGAAGGTACACATCTACCCTGTTGTGTAAAAGATTTCACAAAGCCACATGCTTACATCTTAGGAAAGCAAAAGAACTGAGCTGGCTTTCTCTAAAACAAATAAAGCAAAACAAACTATGCTGTTTTTTACTCAATACCTTTTCTAGTCTGATCTGCTCCCATGATGTCTTGGGGAAATTCAGACATACAGCCAAGAAAAGGTGAAGGAGATATGGGCTTCCAGCCTCAGACTGGAGACAAACTCTCTTACTGCATGGGGGTTATTTATTCTCACTAGGTTCGCTATGTTTGTGTATAAAAGAAAGACTGAATTAAAAAGATGATCTACTCTGCTCCTTTGTAACTTCCTCTTATTTATTTATTTATTTATTTATTTATTTATTTATTTATTTTTGAGAGAGAGAGGGAGACACAGAACCCGAAGCGGGATCCAGGCTCTGAGCTCTTAGCACAGAACCCAACCCGGGGCTTGAACTCACGAACCGCAAGATCAAGACCTGAGCCAAAGCTGGACACCCAACTGACTGAGCCACCCAGGTGTCCCCATCCTCATCTTTAAAAAGGAGTAATTGTATTTACCTTCCTAGGTATCTTGTGGACTGAATAAGGTTGTGAGCATAAGTCACCATGGCAATATCCAACGGAACATATGTAGTCAGAAAATCCTAGGTCTTTCTCCCTTTTCTCATTTGAAGGTTCTTTCAATTTAGAACAGTTGGGAATAATCGCGAACATGTGATGATCTTCATTAGCCATGTTCCCGAACAAGGCTATTATTGCAATAGATACACCTGGCATCCATTCCCTGTGCGTAACTTGACTCATGGTTTTTAGAATCAAGGGTCAGACTGACTCTCATCTTTCCAGTGCTGAAAGAAGCCCTATATAAATAATTTGAAATACAAATATTTATTCATCAACAGTTGGCTAGTCAGCAGCCTGGGATGCTCTGTACACATTTTGAGAGCAGATGGTTTAAATTTTTTAAACTTAAAACTCCACAATAAAGACAGGTAATGTCCAAAAAGTTTAAATGTCCTGTCATTATTGGAATATGTCTTTTCTTAGAGCTCCAAAGCCCCAGGCTTTGGGAATTAAAAAACAAAACAAAAAACCTCACACACACAAGAAGCTAATCATCACTTTTTTTTTTTTTCACTGTGAGGAAAGATTACGACATAAAAGGTATATGTGGCAGTCCCAGAGAGTGAACTGAAATTTGTCTAGGATGCAAAGGAGACTTCGTCAACACTGGCAAATTCAAGGCCAGTGCAGCAGAATTAATACAATGTCAATTTTTCTTTGTGTCTGTAACCGTTTCCTATTATCCTGATAAGTGGGGAGCGATTTCACTTCTTTTATTGATATAGCTATGAAAAAGAATTAGATTTCAACACTTATGTAACTGAGATCGATTGATTAGATTATTAATTAAATATTCCATTAAATTTGCTTTTGAAAAAAAATGGCATAGGATTGTGAATTCCCTAAGGTTTGTTTTTTTTTCCCCCCGACCCATGGAAGAATAAACAAGGAAATGCATAACTAAACATTGTGTCTTATCTTGTGAGCGAGAATTAAGCCAGCAGAAGCACTGCTATGTAGAAAATTTACTCTACGGGCTGACTGTCTTGCAAGACTACTTTATCCATATCCCGGTACAAAGCGAAGAGACTTTTCTCCTTTGTGAATAACCCACGGAAATCAGTGAGCAGCTAAGAAAATGATTTGGGTGTTGCACAGCTAGGCGCCTCTATCTCTACACAAAAACCGGCCTGTTTGAGTCGGGAATAAAATGGTTTACCTAAAACTTCCAATCATGCAGTGTTTCAGGGATCTGTGGAAAAATAAAAACAGCAAGTGGCCTTTCAGGTAACCCATAATTAAAAGCAATTTTGAGCTGTCTTTTCAGGGAACCTACCCAGGGGAAGTACTTGCTACCTGTTTGACCTTCACGATTGTGAGTCCTTGGCAGTGTCAACGACCCTCTGAACTGAATTCAAAACTAATCTCTGACGGAAAAAGAGAAACAGAATTCATGCAAATCATATTAATTCCAACATTTCCCCAGTGAGCTGGGTATAAACTACAGCCTAATTAAATATTTTTTAACGATGTGAGTAATTTTTGCCAAGGGGCGGATTCAGGGGAAAATTTAATATGAGATCACAAAAGCTGTTCCCAGCGTTGATTCTGTAAATTAATGACTATCTGCCTTATGATAAAAACATGCTGCCAAGAATGAAAATGAAGTCGGCAAAGCTTGCTCTATTTGTCTAACAACCAAATATACAGAATGCAAAACTTTAAAGGCGATGGGAAATTTCCATTGTGTTTGTGTGATATCTTCAGGATAAAGACGCACCATGCTGACAGCCCAATGAGCAGCTTTAAGGCACTGTCAGCAATATGGGGCCATTTTTAGGTTGTCGTTGTCAAGGTCCAGGGACCTATTTTAAAGCAGCCAGTGTGTTAAAAAATTATACACCACTTGTTTCCCAAAGAGAATTAAGGTGGCTCACAATAAGAGACACGTTACGCACAACATTCAAGCCAAAACGGAAGGTCAGAAACATATCAAGGGCAGGTACTCAATTATTTGGGATAAATGTTGCCAGTGTTACAGCTCCATGGATTCCTTCCTCGACTGACCATTTCCACACCCATCTTGATCCTCAGGGCAGTTCATTCTGGAGACCTGAATTGGATTGCTGTCCAAGGTCATGGGGGTGAAAAATGGTGGTGAATATAGCAAGCGAGGGGATGGTGTCCACATAGCTGTGGGCAGCTTAATGCATCAAAATCTATAAATGGCAGTGGGCGAGAGGGGGCCTGGTCGAGAAGGCTTTTCTGGCCTGCTTCGGTCCAATTCGAGACCGGAGCTTCCTCCTGTGTTCAGACTCCTGTTTTGACAAAAAAGCAACCTGGCCTGTGTTACAGGAAAGCGAGGCATGATGCCTGAATCAAAGCCAGGGGAAAAGTCCCTCATCTCACTTGGCTTTCTGAGGGCAGCCTGCTTCTAATGACTCCTGTAGTTAACATCCCGAAGTTGCCGGCGGCCCCCTGTGACAGATGACTTGGGCTCTGCTAGGCCCTGGTCATTAGGCCAGCCCATCACAAGGGTTTTAGGAGCTATATTTATTTAAATTTCTGTCGGTGCCCAGCGATGGAGATTGAATTTACAGTCTTTCAATTAGAAGGTCATCTGTGCTAACTAGTGCACCACTGCCTCATTATAATCATAAAATTAGTGAGAAAAGACTGGCATGAGTAATATGGAAACGCCGGTTTCAAAGGTGAAAAGGTGCTGTTTCCTCGGGTTACAGCAGAAGAGAATGCAACCAAATGCTCTTGATCAGTAAATATTCCCATTTAGAGCAAGGGGAGTCCTTGAAGCCCGTTTCAACAAAATAGAAGGATGCTAAGACAATTCTGTAGGAATACATACAAATGCACCTCAGATACAAATATTTACTGAGATATTTTTCCTATTTACATGTAAGTTTTCCCTGCAAATTAAATATGAATAAAAGTAGCACGGATGTCTCCAAAGCTTAGCTTTTGATTTTTTAACCCTATTTGTCAGAAATCTGGGTTGATCTTTAGTGAACAGTTTGAAATAAAACGAACGCAATACGGTCAAGGCTGAGAGGCAGAACGTGTTATGGCCAGTTGTGTATGCATAAGCAGTGCTAAACCTTACCACGTTAAAACTTTAAGATAACTATTGTGAAGTGGCTGCTATAAACTGAGTCACTGGGTGCGAATTAGTATCTGTGCACACTAGAGATTTTAAAACCCAGAAAAAGGAGGGGCACCTGGGTGGCTCATTTGGTTAAAAACCAACTTTGGCTCAGGTCATGATCTCATGGGTCGTGGGTTTGAGCCCCGCATCGGGCTCTGTGCTGACAGCTCAGGGCCTGGAGCCTGCTTCAGATTCTGTGTCTCCCTCTCTCTCTGCCCCTCCCCTGCTCCCTACCTCTCTCTCTCTCTCTCTCTCTCTCTCTCTCTCTCTCAAAAATAAGTAAATGTTAAAAATAATTTTATAAAAGCCCAGAAAAACAAGACATCAAGGGCAGCTCAATCCAAATTAAAAGGGAAAAACACTTGACTTTTTACATCTATCAGGAGCTCTTGTGCGACTTTTCTTATCCAGTCCTTCTAATGACCTTGTGCAAAGGGGGTATTTTATTCTTAACATACAAGGGAGGCAGGAGACGTGTAGAGAAAAGGCACAATTGTCACAACTCCAGCCTGGAAATAAATGATGCGGGGTGGGGGGTGGGTAGAGACCCAGCTCTGACCTCAAAGGCCACGCTCATTTCTCGACAGAATTTTTATCCTTATTTTGTTTTTTTAAGTTTATTTCTTTTGAGAGAGAGAGAGAGCACCAGCGAAGGAGGGGCAGAGAGAGAGAGGGAGAGAGAGAATCTGATGCAGGCTCTACTCTATCAGCACAGGGCCCGATGTGGGGCTTGAACTCACGAACTGTGAGAACGTGACCTGAACTGAAATCAAGAGTCCTATGCTTAACTGACTGAGCCACCCAGGCGCCTCTATCCTAATTTTGCTATATTAATTAAGATGGTACTTATTTTAAGTATGTTTCAATTTTCTTAACCTGAGGAGATAGTCTCCAGGGACTTTGTTAATATAAACCTTAACAACTTAAAGAACTGGTTCAGGGAGGCAAGAAAGATTTCACTCTGAATTCGACAAATACATGCTGCCCATCTAGTCTAGGGCAGGTATTACCCTGTGTGCTGCAGGGAACCGGAATGGACACAACAGAGCTCTGCTCTTTCACTGAGAAGTGGTCAGGTAACCAACCGACTGATTCAAAGCAACATGCAGGAGCCCCAGTACAGAGGCGCTGAGTGCGTGGCCCTGAGTTCGTGGCCCTGAGTTCGTGCGGAAAGGAGAGGAAAAAGAATTATGGTATCAGCTGTAGAAGGTAAGGTGATTTCTGCACAGCTACAGGCCTTGTAAACAAAGTCAGAAGAAGCAGAAAGACGGTTGCCGGCCCGGCTCAGAAGAAGAAGAGATGACCACAGTCTTTGCCTCCCCTTTGCATTGTGCCTCGCTTTTTCTGGTGGATTTTCCAAGCCTCCCTCACTCCCTGACCTCCTCTCTTCCCATTCCACGTTGCCGGCATCCTCAGGCCTGCAGCGAGCACTGGCCTTGCTTAAAGACTGTTGGCTCGGCCCTGGGTACTGCTCCCACAGCAACAAGGACCCGGTCCTCCCAAGGGAGAGGCTGGCGCTCCTGGTAGAGGCATGGGTTCGGCACCCGTCAGCCAGCACAGAGTGAAGGAGAGAAAGGAGAAGATTCTGTCGATCTGAATTCCCCCTGGAAGGGACATGTCACCTAGTAGTGGCAGTAGGAACAGCGGGAGGGGATTTCTTTTATTCTGCAGCCTAAGTGCAGGGGCCTTGCAGAGGGCTGTGCTCAGAGGAGGGGAAGATCAGAGGTGAAAGCGATGAATAATGTGCACGTGGAACAGGGACAGATCACTTGCAACAAATGCAGGATGACCCTCCAAAGCTCGGAGTGCACCAGAGCCTCCCTCTAATTAAAGATAATCCAGAATTATCATGCCTAATTATTTTCTTTGAGGTTTTTTTTTTTTTTTTATTGGTCTCAATTGGGGTGAGGGGCATCTCACGCTGCAAACGGCAAAGGCTCATCTACATCCGGGAAACAAACTTCAGGAGCTAGGCTCCATCCTGCTTTGCCACATCTGCTGCCTCTCTCGCTCTGCGGCCATAATTTTCTGTCAGTCTTCTATGTTTCCTGGCCCAGTTAGCGTGGCATATTCCTTACCTACAAGCAAACACCTCTGTTCTCTTATAACAAGTTGCTGTTGTGAAAATCTCTAAGATTTTCTTTGCTTTGTTTGTAGAATTTTCTCAAAGTGAGGTCTGAAGATCGCCTGTGTCTGTGTAAAAAATGCAAAATCATCTGGCCTTTTTTTTTATTTTTTAAAAATGTCTGTTTATTTTGAGAGAGAGAGCATGAGCAGGGGAGGGGCAGAGAGAGTGAGCAATAGAGAATCCCAAGCAGGCTCCACACTGTCAGTGCAGAGCCTGACATGGGGCTTGAACTCATGAACCCTGAGATCATAACCTGAGGAGAAATCAAGAGTCGGATGCTTAACTCGCTGAGCCACAAAATCATCCGTACTTCTTAAAAACACTTCCCTGTTCCATCTATAGAACTAAATCAGACTGTCTTGGGATGGAGTCAAGGAATCTGCATTTTAAATAAGAATCTCACAGTATTTGTCTCTACATTAAAGTCTGAAAAAGCCACCTGCTCGTGGCCCCAGCTTTGTCAGAGAATTCATTCTTCAAAATCCTGTCTCCTGGTTCCCCCTGCCTTCCACGCTACAACCAGCCCACCCAAACTTTTCTCTCTGTTGTCATCCACCTTGAATATCTCAACATTTCTATTATTTCTATTATATTATTATATTTCTATTATTTCTATCATTGTCCCCGATGCTCTATTTGTCATGTCCTTTGTTGCTCACAGTCTATTTCTTTGACTCTTCTGATTCATTTCGTTTTCTTCCAAATTCTGTCCCTCTGCCCTTTCTTCATAGCTCATAATCACCGACATCAGGTTCTCCTCGTCTTTTTTCTTACTGCTTACCACATAATTATTAAAATTCAGTTTTGTTCTTCCACCTCATGAAGCTTTCCTTACAAAAGGGCCAGAACAAAATAAGGTCCCAAGTATAACTTATGCAATAACCAACTTTCAGTGGAGTTTATAAAACAATCCTTTGGCCATGATCTATAATAAAGATAACAGTGTCTACAAGATCATCTTGTTGCCTGAGATAGGAATGGCATCTTTTATACATTTGCTATAGTACCATACTGTTGGCCTCCCAGACATATTAAATCAGATTATGAATGGTTTCCAGCCCTGTGGAACCCTCTATGGCATAACTACACTGGTTTTCCAATGTCATTTTCTCATGAGCTAGTTCTGTTACCTGGCAGGTTGAAACCATCCTTTTGAGGTAAAACATCTGGCCAACTGCTCTAAGCACCATGTTTCTGTTAAACAACCGTACATTGGTAATTGAGACCGTAGGTTTGTTTCGCGCAGGTGTTAATTGTCCACTACCTCTAGGACAGGAGGTGCATGGAGAGAGATATTCCTAGCAGTTCTGGGTACTCCCTTGAGATAAGCAAAATGTTTTGTACAGTGGGATTGTCATTTCAATGAATACATTAACCTACAGGTCTCTGGGGGTGGAAACAAAGCAAGGACATCCTTGGTTGGAATGACCTCAAATGTGAGTTATTACTTGTATAAAGTACCTCCCTCTCCCCTCCCCAGTTTTAACTTCTTGGGAACCTGGCTACTTTTCCTGCGAGTTTTCCTGAGTTTCTGAGCAGAGGGTAGACTACAAGGCCAGGGCACTCACAGTTACCTGCTGTTCAGCTAGAAATCTGGTGGCAGCACCAGGCCATACCATGCTCCTCTGGGGCATAGCAACACCATAGCAACACCAGTGCAGTGTTGACAAATCCAAGTACATTCAGAGCAAACAGCAATGGCAATTGAGATTCTGGAGGGTTTAACTTATGATGATGGACCGTGGGGCTAAATGAGGGTGGTGTGGTTAAACGACCACTGAGGAGGAAAGTGGGATAAAGGTCTTCCCTCCTCCCCACACAGGGGTGATCTGAAGGCCTCGCTTCTCATACAAGCACCGGGACACCGTCAAATCTGTGCCAATCCAGGGAACAGAATCCCTTTCTGTCCCCATCAGCCTAACTATAGCACTTCACCACCATGCACAAAGTCTAGGATTTATGCTCACTTGGATCCTATCAATTTGTGTCTTCAAAGATGATTTGTTTTTCACTTTTTACTAGATTTCCACAAAGCCTTTCCTTTCTAGGAGTTTAGTGTTATAAAACATGTTTTCACTGAAAAATGTTTTCAAACATGAAATCAGTTAGAGCTGGAAAATGGTACCTATAAAAGTTTTTTTTTTTTTTTTCTCCTAAAAGCCACACATTTGGAAGAATGTATACCTTTTTTTGTCTATGCAATACTCTTCGGATCTAAGTTTTCAATGGACCTAAAATTTGGTTTAGTAACTTAAAATCTGATGATTTACATTCAAAACACAGAGCTGGTCCCACCCATGATTTCATGCTTTCTTCTTGTTGGCAGGCACCCTCAGATCAATTTATCTCACTAAGTTTGCTTCCTGGTGGGTTCGGGGAAAGGGTCCCACAGGCTGCTAGGCTCAGTCTGTTCCCTACTCTTCTCTTCTCAGACTTTGAAGCCTTATTTATAATCTGGGGGCAAAGTAAAAGTAAGAGGGCCGAGAAAGAAAACGGTGGCAGGGGAGGTTAGATAGGTTATTATGAAGGAATGGTCTTTAGTGATTATAAGTTAATGAACCCATCTTGCTTCTGTAGATGGAGAATTATTTTTTTAAAAAAATTTTAACATTTTTTTTTTTTGAGAGAGAGAGAGAGCGCGTGTGAGTGAGCATGAGTGGGGGAGGAGCAGAGAAAGAGGGATACAGTATCTGAAGCAGGCTACAGGCTCCTCACTGTCAGCACAGAACCTGACGCAGGGCTCAAACCCATGAACCGAACCGTAAAATCATGACCTGAGCCAAAGTTGCACACTTAACCAACTGAGCCACCCAGGCACCCCACTGGAAAATTATTTTTGAAGGTAATTTCAAAAGAGGAGTTAGCTAAATGTACCATGGGGACTGTCATTTGAGTGCATATGTAAATATAGGTTGAGAGATGTTTATCTGGGTACATGAGTTTTAGAACTTAAAAAAAAAAGTTAATGGACGGAACAAGCAGAGACGGCTGAAGTCAATTATATACATGAAGATAAGACCGGATATGGGAAGGTGAGACTTTATGATTCAGGACTCAGCCCGCCCCTGAATGCTTCCAAGTCTGGCTACCATTTAAACCACAAGTCCGTGGCATCCTTGACTCTGTGAAATAACAATGTGACGCTGAGTCAGAGGGTGAAATGTTTGGTGTAAATAGGAGTCGTTTCATGCATTTAAAATTAAATTGGCCCAAGGTAAAACAATAGGTGCTAACGAGATGGTAGTTCAGGAAAGAACGAACACTTGGTCATTCAATAGAATGACCAACAACCGGATCTTGACTTTTGGTTTGTTAGAGGGAAAATGCAGTAAGAAATAGAAGGCAGATTAGTGTATGAAAGAGGGACAGTGACCCCAATACATACACTTCGAAGGTGCTGGTCAAAAGTATTACTAAAGGAAGTCTTATTTTCGTGACCTGGATACAGGCATCCCCTCACCATTTATCCAGAAAAATATAACATAGGAATTGAAACGATATAATACATTAAATTGAATGAATAAACGAATGTTCTTATTGTGCCACTCCACTTCATGCATTTTAGAAGGACTGGTGCTCTACAGGTACTTAGACTATCTAGTTTACTAAGTTAGTATG
>NW_025814827.1:54714134-54764134 GCF_022079265.1 Lynx rufus | reverse complement strand
GAACCGTAATCGTTTATAAGAGAAATGTAGGCATCAAACCCGGGGACAAGAGCAATCTATTTTTCATGAAAGGAAATATCCAGGGACTATAGATAGAAGTAAACACCGAGGAAACTAAGAGTATAGCTGTACTGTATTTACGTCACCAGAGGTTTGAACGGATATGGAGTGGGGAGGGGATGCTTGGCCTCCCGTTAAGAGAAAGGTACCAGAACTGGAGTGAAAAATGAGTCAGAACTCTTCCTACCTTGTTAATAAGCTGAGACACAGTTAAAGGAACCACCCCCTAGTGGTAAACACAGTCATAGTTACAGGGCCAGTGGTGCTGGACGACAAAATTGATAGAATCCGTGCTTCCTTTGGCAGATATGCTAAATGTAGAAGCCCTTTGGACAGCTGTGTGAGGAGGCTGACTAGTGTCCAAACACCGGCAGCCTGATGATCAAGTGAGTGACTATGCTTTCTTTTTTTTTTTTTTTTCCCTATTTGCCTAGAAATCAAGCGACGAAGGTATTAGCGTAAGGAAACGTGCATTGCTAGGAATAATGGGCCTTGCTTGATGACTGCAGGGAGGGCCGATAAAGTTCTGCTGTAGCTCACATCTCTGTGCTCAGTGGTCGCAGGTCAGATGAGGAAAGGAAAGTGAAGAAAAAGCGAGTGGTAACATTTTGCAGGAAAAGCTGCCAACCCCACACGTAGGGAGATGTCATTTTACAGGGACTTTCGGGAGTGTTTCTTTTTCCTTGTCATTTAAAAACAAATTGTTTAAAAAAATGTTTATTTATTTTTGAGAGAGAGTCAGAATGCGAGCAGGGGAGGGGCAGAGAGAGAGGAAGACAGAATCCGAACCAGGCTCCAGGCTCCCAGCTGCCAGCACAGAGCCTGATGTGGGGCCCGAACCCACAAACCGCGAGATCATGACCTGAGCCGAAGCTGGATGCCCACCCAACTGAGCCACCAGGCGCCCGTTTCCTTGTCATTAAAGAAACAGAGCTTTGCTTTTGAAAATTTAGAAACTATACTGGGGTGCCTAAGTGGCTCATTTGTTAAGCGTCTGACTTCAGCTCAGGTCATGATCTCGGGGTTCACGAGTTTGAGACCCATGTTGGGTTTTGCAGAGACTGGAGCCTGCTTCAGATTCTGTGTCTCCCTCTCTCTCTCTCTCTCTCTCTGCCCCTCACCCGCTCACGCTGTCTCTCTCTCTCTCTGTCTCAAAAATAAACATTAAAAAAATTAAAAAAAAGAAAATTTAGAAACTGTAATAAATTATAAAGAGGAAACTAAAAATCACTTGTTATGCTCTACCCAGAGAGAACCATTAACAGTCTTTTGATGCATTCCTTTCCAGGAATTTTCTCTACCCACATCCATATATTTACAAAATTTGGCTGTTTCGTGTTTGAGTACTTGTATGACTAGATTGTCAACTCATAGAGACAAGGAGCTTTGTTCTTCATGGTATTCCTCTGATAATACTGATCTCAATGTATCTGGGGTAGTTTTTTGTACTTGGTAGTTTCCGACTCCTGCTCATTGAATAAATGAATGAATGATAGTCTGCCCTTGATTAGAAGATTAATTTTTCATGATCAGTTTACACATAAAATATTATGTTTGAAATCAAATGGGGTTATAAATATTTTTATAAGCCTTTTTTTTCTCTTGGGAGCTATTTCCTAAATTTAAGAAATTTGAGTTTTAATCATTAAAAAAATGAGCATTTTAAACGTTTTTTTGAGATACTCTTTAAACCGTGCCAGTAGATGAACAAAAAAAGTATAGCGAATGTCAGAACATATTGCAGAGATGATCACTACATAGCTTTTGGATAGAACTTCCAGCAAGGTATTACAGGCCACTTACCTGATAGGGACTATGAGATTTACACTTAGTGTTTATTAAATTTCCTTTGCCTGAGACAAGTTCAACTGATACTCTCTACTCTGGGGAGCAGGGATGGGGCATCAAACAAAAGTCATGTCTGTAAACATTACAGTGGTAATGTGAGAATATAATAAGCAGTGAGAGAATATAGGGGAAGGAACACAGAGCCAGCGATGGTGAGGCCTCTGCCTCAGTTTACATTTTGTCACTAAGTTCAAGAGAACATGATCAAGTCAGGTATCATTTCTACTTTTAAAAATGCTTATTTTGCAGCTGTTTTTGAAGACCATGTAAAAGAGCAGATTTTAAAAGGATAATTATTGACATAAGAAGCTTTAAATATTTTTTAATTAAAAATTTCTTTCCTGAAATCATTGTTGCACTATATTCTAACTAACTTGGATGTAAATTTTAAAAAAAATTAAAAAAAACATTTTTTTGCTTATCTATTTTTGAGAGAGAGAGAGAGAGAGCATGAACAGGGAAGGGCAGAGAGAGAGGAAGACACAGAATCCGAAGCAGGATCCAGGCTCTGAGCTGTCAGCACAGAGCCTGACACGGAGCTCCTACTCACAGACTGTGAGATCATGACCTGAGCCAAAGTCAGACACTTAACCAACTGAGCCCCCAGGTGCCCCAAGAACCTTTATATTCTTGTTCCAACACTAGTCTAGTGGTGGAAGAGTATGTTGTGGCAGGGCAATTTAGTTTGGGGATAGCTGGACTCAGAAAGAAAAGGTCATATTCTTAAACAGGAACCAAGAGGAGAATATATCATTTCTGACCCTTAAATGTGCCATCGTTGTCTTTAGCGTGAACTCTGTCCTAAGAGCCATGTGATATAAACTAGTAAACCAGTCCTTCAAGTTCCAAGAGAAGCTAAGTGATTTATAACTTTCCTTTTCATTAAAATAATTGGCAATTTTTTCAGATTATCTCACACTTGGCGGTATCAGTCATCATGAATATAAAGCAGAACTAATAGTTTTTAAGAGTAGCACAAATCCTTGCTATTTTATATTTCTCTCCAACTTACATTTCTCGAGATTGGCCAGGACAATGAGGAGTATGCACATTTACCCACTGTTGCTGATTTCTTAATGCACTGGGCTTTTTCTCTTCCACTATTTGCTGCAGAGGAGAGACGGGTTCGAAGGAGTCTGTCTGAAACCTGGAGTGGTAATAGCCACCAATGTTTCAACGGCCTCACTCTAAGGTGGTTTTCCCTAACAAGTGGTCCTAGGGAATCATGCTCTGGGAAGGCTTTGGCGTATTCACCTTTGTGATGTACGACATTAGATGGGCCTTGGACACAGGTCTGAGTAGAACAAAACCAAGGTTAAATGGTACGGGGTCTTTTCTGAGTCAAATAACTTCTAAGGAATTTATCAAATAGAACTTCTACAGTGTCATTGGAGGAGTGAAAAATAATACTAAAAGTCATTGTATTCCCTGCTCGAGATTTAGGACAGTTACATTACTTTAAAATATATCTGTGTTCATGGCTGTCAGAAGAAATCCTAACAAAATCCACACATTTGCCACATCCATTACCACTGTAAAGAATTGCTTTGAAATGCTTGCTCTAACAGTTACACAGCTTCGACTTCCTCATTGGAGGCTGGACACTTCTAGCTCTGGGCTGAAAGCCTTCACCCAAGGAGTCACACTGGTGTGGCACCTACCAATGGCAGAGTTCTCATGTGCAGTGAAAAATAATAATAGTTAATATCTGTCGAGCACTTAGTGTTTACCACGCTTTGCGCGTATGTAACACGTACTCTACAGTGGAAGTTTAACCCAATGAACAGGACTACACGGCTGGCAATATTATTTTCTCCATTTTCTCCTCCATGATGAGGAGACTAAGCGGAGAGATGTTCAGAGCCTATCCACTGTCACGTAGATAGTAAGTTAGAAGAACTGGCTTCAAATCCAGCTTATTGCTGACTCTAGGGTACCCCACCTATACCCACATGCTTACAAAGAGCGTGGTTTGGAAGAAGCAAGTGGAGAACTGGCGGCCCATTGGATCTGTCTGACCCTGGGCATAAAATAGTTTTAGTTGTCTTTAAAACTAATCGCCAAAATAAAAATTTCCAAAATAGGTAATATAAAAAGAACATTTTTATTAGACTGAATGCATATACTCACTAGAGTTTGTTATGCTAAAACATCCAATACTTTTCACTATGGCCACATCACTGACATAGAATCCAAATGATCAAAACTAAGTCCCCTTAATCCCTGGTCCTTCCTTTTATAAAGAGTACCTTTTAAAGCATCCTCCTTCCAGCTAAGCCAGCAATCCTACAGAAACTCACAACATGGGAGAATCTCTTCTCAGGAGACTCTTGCATGAAAAAAACCAGTGTCTGATCTGGGGTCCAGCCCATTTCCTTGGTGGAACAGGTTCCGCCTCTTTAGGAAAGTGGGCAGAAGGTAGTATTTTACACCCATCACGTTCAGCCCAACTCCTAGATTCTTGGATGTTTTCTTCCTGCTTCGCAATCATTCTCCTTAAAAAATATACGGTAATAATGACATGATCATCTTGTTTTGTGCTTAATAATGAGACAGCTAAAAACCGTAGCTACTCATGAGTGCAAAAGTGAAAAAGAAAAACGGCAAACAAAAAAGGTAAGTCATTTGTTGTAAGAGCCTACAAATAAATTAAACCTTGCCTAAGATGTATTGATTTTATGTGGCCTCGCCTGTAGAATAATGTCAAGGGTTCCTGACAATCCATTACATTCAATAGGCAAAATCTCCTTATAATTTTTTTTCTGTTTCCTGAACGATGTATAATCTATTTTTTCCTTGATGAAAAAGCAATGCCTTATAAGCTTGAAAATTCTTTAAAGTAGTGAACAAAGCTGACACTTTATAGGTGGAAAAGTTTCTTCTGATCACTTCTTCAACATCATAGATGGAGAAAAGTTAGTTGTAATGGACTCTTCAAATGATGTGCTAATTCTAGGCCCGTGTATACTTTGAAAATATACCGAGTCCAGCACGTTGAAAATGATTATTGGGCTGTCTTTATTATAAAGTTGGAGTGAGTGCTCTGTACTTTTTTTACTAGAGATTTCAGTAGTGAAGAAGAAAACTTAAAAAATTATAGATTCCTAATTTTCTTTCTTAAAATTTTATTGTTATGTTTTTAATGTTTATTTTTGAGGGGGGGAGGGGCAGAGAAGGAGACACAGAATCTGAAGCAGGCTCCAGGCTCTGAGCTGTCAGCACAGAGCCCGCTGCAGGGCTCAAACTCCAGAACCATGAGATCATGACCTGAGCCCACGTCAGACCCTTAACTGACTGAGCCACCCAGGCATCCCCTAATTTTCAATGAAAAAGATTCATTTCTTAATATCTTCAGATCATTCTTGGAAACACATTCTTACCACCTGTACTAAAAGTGACCCCAAAGGAAACATTTTAAAAATAGTGTATGCAACGTCATAGATTCTTTTCTAAAACCTAAGATTATTTTTGCCATGAAAGAATAAAATGCCTCTGTCTACACTGATGCTGAATGAAAACAAAGATATAAGAGTTCTAGTAGAAGAACAAATAGACCGATCCTTTTAATCTTTAAATGTGCAATCACTTGTATGTGTGTGCGTGTGTGTGTGTGTGTGTGTGTGTGTGTGTGTGTGTGGACTCATAGTGTTATCCAGGCATGTTCTCCTCCTGCTGATCATCTAGTAGCAGGAGGGAAATGAAGATGCTGGGAATCTCCTAACTGACAAGACTTTCATTTTGAGTGTTTAATAATGGTGTCTGGCTTTGAAATTGGCACTTGAGGGGCCTGGTGTGCCAGGCAATGGGATTCTGGAATTTCACAGTTGTGTGGATCTACTGAGGGCTGCCTGACTGGTGAGAGTTTGGGAGCCCTACAGCAGGGAGCCAGACTGCCCTGGTGCCTGATTAAAATGCCCAGCTTTATGGTCTCTTAGTGGTAGCCACTTGAGTGTCAAGATTTGACCTAGACTTCCTTAGAAACTATCCCAAGCTACCAAATGCCATTAAACTCAGTGACCAGATGATAGGGCAATGCAGCTTTGGAAAGGTCCTCACATACCACTGGCAAGTGACTTGGACAACAGGAAACTCTAGCTCGAGGAAGGAAGCCCACACCTTAGGAAACCCTTCATCCTAGAAAGAAAAGTGTAGTTGTGCAAAATTTCTTCTCTGTGTTCAGAGAAATACGGAGACTTGAGTCAGGCAAATAATGCAGATGAATGAGTGAGCCTCTGGTGCTGACACTGAGCAAACGGCCCTTCATAAATGTATTCATTCATCCAGTCCATAAACATCCAGTGACCATCTGTTATGGGCAGACACTGTGTGGGGCAGCAGAGTCAAAAATAAGGGGGGGTCCATTGTGTTCACAGTCCACGGGACAGATACATGAAGACAGAGTTGCAATGCAGCGTGAGATGTACCGTGGAAGGATGTATGCACAGGGACTCAAGGCTGGAAGACCTAACTAATGCTGCCTAGGGTAGAAGGGGAAGTTTCACAGAGAAAATGGGTCTTTAAGGATCATTAAAAGAAATTCTACAATCTGAGTGCCTGACACAGGCAGGGGATAAAAGTGGATAGAGCGACAGGGAGCCCCAAGGACCAGACAAGTTCAGGACAGGAGGGTTTGTGGAGGATACAGGGACAGTTCTATGTCTGACACAAGACATTAAATCTGGGCTATGTCTGACATTAGGTGATGCTGGTGCTGTCGAACAACTTGAGGAAGGAAACATTTGAGTAAACGTTTAAATTGGGGCCAAGAGGGGAAGGGGAAGGGGAAGGAGAAACCAGTTAGGAGGTCAATGCAAGGTCCAGGGCGAGACGGCTCTGTGGCCTCTGTTCCTC
The DNA here is from genome assembly GCF_022079265.1 of Lynx rufus. NCBI lineage: Eukaryota > Metazoa > Chordata > Mammalia > Carnivora > Felidae > Lynx > Lynx rufus. The sequence continues at coordinate 54,757,375 of NW_025814827.1, read as the reverse complement.
CGGCCTCTGACCTTCTCTGGCTCTTTCTCATGGGTCCGTGAACAAACCCAAGGCTTTTACATCTTACAAAGACACCTCTCCTTCAGCCTAAAGTTCCCCTGGTCTTTCTCCTCCTCCTTTCCCTTTTTTCCTTCCCAGCTGAGCTTGTCAAAAAAGTAAGCTCCTTATCTCCACTTCCTCACACCCCATTCCATTAACAACCCTCTGTAAACTGGCCTCCATGTGGCGCACTCTGAAAATGCTCCAGCCAAATCTCTAAGAGTCTATTAACTGTCAGATACGATGGGCAGGTCATATAGGCTTCTTCCTACCTGGCCTCTGCAGCGTTCAACATTACTGACCATTCGTCCTTCTCAAAATACTCCCCTCTCTTTAAATAGCACCACATCCCCTTCGGTTTCTTTTCCTATCCCGCTGTCCACATTTTTAAAAATTTTGCATGGGCTCCCCCTTTCTGTAACTGTTCGCAGGCTCCACTTTCCTTAAGCCTCTGCTTCTCAAACTTCACTGTATGTGCAATCACCTAGATGGCTGGGTCCCAACCCCAGAAATTCTGATTTGACAGGCCTGGGATGGGGCCCCAGAATCTGCATAAAGAGAAACAAGTTCTAGGTGATGCTGATGCTGCCGGTCTAGGACCACATTTTGAGAACCAGAGCCTTAAACAATCTTTTCTCTGCCGGTGGTTTCAGCTACCAGCCACACTGATGATTTACTACCATGGGCATTCCCATAACCTCAGACTTGGATATCCCTTTTTCACATTCCTATCACAATAGCCCCCAGGCCTCTGAAACTTAATGTGTCCAAAATAGAGTGAATTAAATCTCCCTGGCTCTTCCCTTTCCACACCCCATATCTGCTCCTCCTTCTGTATTTACTATCTTGGAGAAAGGCACCTTTCTCCTGTCTTGGTTCCCACATGTCACAAACTCCCAGGAATTATTGCTTTCACAATTCTCTGGTTCACACACTGCCCCCCTGTGCCCACTGTCACTGCCCACATGTGGGCCCTCACAGGACTCCTAATCTCCAGGCACATCGACATACCCACAGCAAATGTGTTCCTTTTCCCATTCCCTCCTTAAGGTTCGGTACCCGCTAACATCCATAACTAGTGCCCTTATCATGTACACTTATCATGTGTACTGTCTTAGCTTGGGCTGCTATAACAAATTATCATAAGCTGGATGACTTTCATAAAAAACATTTATTTCTTGCAGTTCTGGGGCTGGGAAGTCTAGGATCAAAGTGCCAGCAGATTCATTGTCTGATGAGACCTGGTGTGCAGATGGCTGCCTTCTAGCTGTATCCTTAAACACTGGAGGGAGACATCATTTCTCTCCTGTCTCTTCTTATAAGGGCACTAATCCCATTCATGAGGGCTCTACTCTCAAAGGCCCCACCTCTAAATACATCACATTGGGATTAAGGCTTCCACATTTGAATTGGGGTGTGGGAGCGAACACTTACATTCAGTCCACAGTGGGCTCCGTTCTCATTTTAGAAACACCATGTATTTAATTTTAGTAGCACCAGTGCCTACTCTTGTGCAAGGCACCCTGAATGGGCCAAAATTTTGTTGTTCTGGCTGACTTAAGAGTTTCCTGGGAAGAAATAAACTGCTTCTGAAATCCTGAGTGTTGTTATATCCTCTTAGACTTTTCTGGAAACTAAGCTGGCCCTCAAGAGACTGTAGATTATATACTTTTCTCTCTGGATAAACTTAATCATGTTACTAACCAAAAGCTCTAGGTGCTTTATATTCTCATAACAGAGATGTTTGGCATTGGACTTCTTTGAAAGAAGTCTACATTCAAGACAACAAGGTAAATGTTCTTTAGTAAGTTTGAGCTATGGAGACAGAATGAAGGAGATCTGGCCTCTAGTTCTGGCTTGACTACAAGCTGCTCAAATTCCATGGATTTAAAATCTTTCCCTACAGAAGAAGATACTTAACTTACCCAGGTCCTCTCTCCAAGGCAGTTTTCAGCCCGTTAGTTCAGTATATGAACAGTGATTTCAACCCTTTTTAATGAAGTACCTTCAAGTATGAATTAATAAAGGAAGAAAATGATTTCCCTCTGTATGCATGCATGAAAAGTTAGGAAGAAATGAAGAAGGGGCATCTGGGTGGCTCAGTTGGTTAAGTGTCTGACTCTTGGTTTCGGCTCAGATCATGATCTCATAGGTTCACGGGATCGAGCCCTGCATTGGGCTCCATGCTGACAAAGCAGAGCCTGCTTGGGATTCTGTCTCTCCCTCTTTCTCTGCCCCTCCTCTGCTTGCGCGCGCTCTCTCTCAAAATAAATGAACAAAAACTTAAAAAAGAAAGAAGAAATGAAAAAATGTGGAAATGCAGGGTTGTAGCAGTGAAGGCAGAGACCCTTGTTCAGTGGGAACTGAACTTGGGTCCCTGATCCATGGAGAAACTGGAAGGCCCAAACCATAGATTCTGTAGAAATGATGGCAAAAGGAGACCTAGCTGCAGGGGTAAGAGCCACCAGTTAATCAGTAGATAGAATAGTTCACTAAGGTAAACCTGATGTGAGGCATAATGCGGTTTCCTATATACTTGTTTAGGCTTTTTAGCAATTCAGTTTTTGACACCGTCTTCCCTGGGTGCCTCTTAATTCTTTTGTTTCTAAAGTCTTACATTAACGTTGAGAAAATTATATTCTGAGGACCGCCTACCTCTACACTGTTCGAGTATCAGAATACACATTTCTAGGCCCCATTCTTGAATCACACACTCCTCGGGTGATGCCTATGTATCTTACACTTTGAGAACCACTGCTAAGTGAGAAGGACCCACTCAGGTATGGCTCGGGGTGACATACTGAACTTCATCTCGAAATTCAAAAGTCAATACCTAGAAGGTTACCATCGGGTTCTCAAACTGGGCATTCCTCCTGCCTGCAGCTCCACAGTTATACAGATACCACCTATAATGGAAGTTATAAGGCTAACTAGTCGTAGTATTTTAATACTTAGTTTCACTGTGAAATCACCATGAAGAGAGGATCTATGCCAAGGCCTAAAATCATAATTATATTCACTGTTTGCTAGCGGAGGTAGCAGAGGACTCAGAACCCCAGAAAGACTTCTTTGATACATCACATGCAAATGAAGGATGCAATTAATTAAATATTTCACTGAGGCTGTCCCAACTCAAATGCACCCTGTTGAACTCTCCCTTAGTTTGATACTACAACCATCAAATCCAAAGGCAGTGGAGGGAAGGGTCACTGTAATATGCAATACAATAAATATATCAATTGAAGACCAACATTAAAAGAGTTATTTGCTAATGGGCACCACGCCAGGGTTACTCAGGCAATGCTGCCTGCAGAATTCCTAAGCTGAGTTCACAAGATACAGATCGATGCACCTCCAAAGAGAGTCTATATCAATCTCCATTTCATTCATTAGCTCCCACTTCGAGCTGGTTGGCTGCTAGTTAACTCTTTAATGTGGGAGAAACTGTCAGTGTAAAGGCCACTGGGACACGTGCTCTTCCCAGCTGTACTTGACCTGTCAATATTTCTTGCAGCAGGCTGTTTAAACTGGTACGGCTAATGGCAAAATGGAGACCTATGGGGTTTTGAAGGCTTTCATAGCTTTAGAATGGCTTACCATCCAATAGCAAACATTAGTAAATTCATCCCGTTGCTGTATTTCTGCCTGTGCCTTCCTATCCAGGTGCACAGAAAGTGGGATAAAATTATTTTCCGTAGTTCTGCTCTTGAACTCAAAGGTATTTTAGACTACACATTATGTAAATGTGGGCTCCAGTACAATGAGATACTATCACACTAAGGACTCGGCTGCAGTGGAGATCATTAGTTTGTGATTCAGCTCTAAAGAAGCTCCAAACAATGAGGGAAGCAAAGCAGCACTTTCTATAAAGTTAGGATTCATTTCCAATTTGTATTGGTCCAGGGACAACTTTATTGTTGCACAGTGGAAGAACCTGGATGCTCAGGGGGATGCTCGGTGCGTGAACTATTTCAAGCCCTTCTGAAAATGTAAATAAGAGCCCTAAAACATAAAGGCATAATTACCAAAACAAAGAACAGTCTCAGACCACCAGGAATAGCTGGCTTCGCTTATTTTCTTTCTACAAATATTGAATTTACTAATTTCCCTTGCCTTACTGTTGAATAAAATCAATTTTCTCAGTAGAGCTGATCTCTGCTTTGTTTGAGGTTAGATGTGAAGTTGATATGCATCCTTAGATATACTGTTGGAGAGAAAGCCTTGAATATTTAACCCTACGTCACAGCGAGCCCTCCCTTCCCCATCCTGTGGGGCGTTTATTGATTCATTATTTGACAATCAGGATTCTCCATAGGTTAATTGACATGTTTGGAATTCATGGCAAGAAAATCTGTGCATTATTTTAAAACTGCTGTCAAATTGTTTGTAGATACGGTTTGATAACAACACCTGTTTTTTCCTCTCTTGGCCAATACAATCCATTGAGAATCCTGGCTTAAAAAATTTCCCTGCAGAATTGTCAAACATATGTATTTGTATTTCATTACTTGGGTAATAGCTGATTTGCCAAGTTCATTTACTACTAGTTGCTTCTCAAACATCTCAGTGGGATAATTAAGGAATACTAAGAACTGAAACTGTACTAAGTTAGGAGGGGGTTGGAGCCATTGCCCAAATCCCAGTCCTGATTAAACTGCTGTCCAGAATTAAATATTCAATAACCGAAATGCTCTTTTCTTCCTTTACTCTGAGCAACTTATCATCAAGAAGACAGAGAGCTAGTCCCCAAGTTATGCAGAAGAGAGCCCCCTCAAATGATCTGTACCAATCAGATAAAAATCGTGCAGATTTTCAACGGAAAGGTATTTAAACTCAAAATTGGTAATGGTCTAAATGGTGCCTTCTCTCAGTGGATATATACAACGAGGTGAGAGAAGATAAATTGTAACTCCCGGAGTATGTCCTGGAAGACAGTAAAGAAAGGCCAGGCATAGTTCAAGGTTATGGCTGAACACAACGACCCTGATGAGAATTTGGACAGCTAATACTCTCTCTTGGAGAATTCTGGAGAAGAATGTTGAAGTATGATAGCATTAGAGTTGAAATGTTCTCAAAGAATCTTGCTGGCTCATTGCACAAAGAAAAGAGAGATATTTTAATCATGAGCTATCTATCATCACTTGAATTCAAATGCCTGTTGTTTGAAGTCACAAGCTGCTGACTCCCATGATGTAGGTTTTCAGGTCTATTGCTGGAACAAAAAAGGTATGAAAACTGAAAAAACCAAAACAAACCAAAAACAACAAAACCCAAAACCCAAAACAAAAACCCCCAAACAAATGGCTATGGACCTGACAGAGAGAAGATATTATGTCTGAGATACGTTCTCTTTTAAATTGTGGACAAGGAGAAGTAAGAACCATTGAATGGTGAGTTTCTCAGAATCTTCTCGCTGGAGAAAATGGGAATATATGAGAGACTAGAAAGAATGTGTTTAAAAATAAACTATTGAGGAGTACAAGCCCCATTGCTATCGTAAGACAAATGCATTCAATTCTTCAGTCCATAAGTTTTCCAAGTTCATATACACATTATAGGAAAGGATACCCAGGGATCCAAAACAAAGTTCTATTTAAAGGGCAGGCACCAAAGTAGGAGATTTATCAGACAAAGAGTGTGATGTGAAAGGGCAATTCTGATGATGATCCTCATTTGTTTCTTATTTCTTCTCTTTTGATATATGTTCCTTTTTGACAGAGAGCTGAGAGACTCAAGAGGGCCTTTAATAATTCCTTAGAGAGACGTACATGGTTTCCCATCAACTATGCATTGGGTGTTCACGAGGGAGGTATTATTGATTTTCCAAAAGTGAAAAAGTTACCTAACGGAGTACTGACATGATCTTGTTTTATCCTATTTCATTACATGAGAAAATTGTATAGTTTTTTACTCTCTCAATGCCCAGGAGCCCAGGCTTAAGGAGGGGAAACAGTTCAGACCCTTCAAATAAAATAAAAGTAACAGAGAAGAGTGGGAGAGCTTCTCCCGTCACATTTCTACAATTTCCGGCTTTCAAGCCGCCACTTACAAGCCACTTCTTGACATAATCTTTAGGCTTAAGCATGTGGAACAGTGGACCAACCAGCTTAATAAAAAGACAAAGATGATATGCAACTAATGGACAGGGCATTGCAACTAGGTGTTAACACATCATTCATTGAACTAAATGCTCTTTCAAACTCTGCAGCAGAAACAATTAAAGTACTGACGGCAGTCTTAAGTTGCTTCAAGTTGTCTGGCACAATTGATCCACAATTATCTTTGTACTCCCTGAAGCCCCTGAATGCTACCTTCTTCATTGACTTTAAATTTCCTTCACAGTTCTCCAACCTGTGTTCTGGCATACTGAATATCTGACAAACTGAATATCCATTGGAGAAGGCCATTTTGATAGATCTAGGAATCCTAAATACCCTATTAAAAATCTGAGCCGTATGCCTCTTGAATGCTTATTACCAGCTCTTCATAATAAACAAAAAATCTTATTGAAAATTTAAAGATATGAGAGTTAAATTTTAAGGCAAAAGAGATGACAAACTTTTCTTTCCTTTGGTTTCATAACACAACTTGTAACAGAAACTCTGTGATACAGGACTTATGGCAAAGAGGCAAATTTATTTCCAAAGCTTGAAATTTAAAATCGTCCATGTCTAGTATAGTCAAGGAATTGTGTTGACCATTTTCATATCCTTGGGCCAAGACTGTGATGGCCAATAAAAACACTCCCGATAAAATGTTTTCCTAAATGCTCATTCACATGGTTGTTTGGACATCTCGTTGCTAAAAAAGGAAACTATAAAATGGCTGATTTCATCAGAACCACTGTCAACGTCCTATGGAACACAACCAGATATGCTTTATTTCCAAAGGAAACAAAGGAATTAAAAGGAATTTGTTTTGGAACATAGGCAACGGCGTGTTTGCTAACACCATCTCATATAAAAAAAATAGTAAGTTTTTACCTTCATCTTCCCCCTTTTCTGCTGTTAACGTCTGGAAGGAAATTGTGCAAAGTTATGTCCACGAGAAATCTTGAAGATGAAAAGAATCAGCTGCCTACCTTGAGGAAAGTTGCTGTTGCCCTGAAAGTGACATAGTATTTGATCGAAACTGAAAAGTCATTTTCAGCTGTTATGTGAAGACCTATACTTGGGTCTATGCAGTGAACTCAAGACTGCTGATTTAGATGCATGAATAAGGTCATCCAGGCATTATGTTTTTTAATCTAAATTATACATGTTATTTTTCCTCAATTATGTTCATTCTGATATAGAAATGATGAAGAGTACTTTAGCTGGAACCAAAATTGCCAAGGTTCTTGGAACTTCACAAAAGTAAAAGCTAGACTGTGTTTGATAAGAGTATCAGAATGTCTTTTTATTGAGTGTCATCATGGAATAAAAAAGAATACAGCTTTTATTTGTGCAGTATGTGAAGAATCTTCATCAGGATCTCATGTTGCTCTTAGATCAGTTTTCCCAAAAAATGCTGTGAAAAGCTCTGCATGGAATCTTATATAAAATGTTTATTACAACTGCTCCTTGTCACAAACTTTATTATTTTATACTAAAATCTTTCTATCTTCTCCAAACAATAATTCACACGGTCTATTGAATGTCTATGTGCATCTACATCTCTGATACTTTGTGACTTGGGGAAATGTTAATATTATAGAAGATGTAGTTATAGGAAATCAGGACAATATTGTTAACAGGTTAATATTTAATACTAGAAGCTCTACTCCCACCCCATGGTACTCCTAATTCCTCTCCTTCCTTTCGTTTTTTTCCTTTGCACTTACAACCTTAAATACTATGTAATCATCTTGTTTGATTACACTTTCTGTTTATTGTCTATTGCACTGGAATATAAACTCCATGGAGGTGGAAAACTTTGCTTTGTTCACTGGTGTACCCTCAGCACCAAGAATGGTGCCTGTCACATAGCAGCTGTTCAAGAAATATTTGTCAACAAACGAGTAATATCACCAGTCATAGAAAAGGGTAGTGAAAACATGAAATGAATGCAGCTTTTATTCCGTAATTCCTTGATTTTATCTTTCCCAATAAGTTAATTATGGCGCAATAGTCTATGCTTAATAATCAGTTTAGGGAATATTGCTAAAGGTTTCAAGTATGAATTGTCTAAAACACAGTGGGAGGTATACATCACTGGAGAATTTTTAGTCTTGTATAAGATCTTGTACAAGACACACCAGTTTTCATATGTTCAACATTTGAGGTATTTCCTTTTCATCAGAGAAATGAAGGCAACTTTTGGGAAATGCAGAGACTACTTCTGGAACTCACGATTGTATAGGTTCCCATCCAAAAGTAAATTCTACCCAACTATTACTTTGAATAAGATAAATACAAAATTTTAATATATGTACATGATTACAGATTCATATTCATTCCCACTGTCTCTTTTCCCCTTCTCTCTCTCAGATACATGAAGAATGTGGGAAAGAAAACCCTCAGAAAGACCCTGATATAAACATATAAATTCAAGGAAGAAAGAGCTAGAAGTCAGAAGACCTGGATTGTAGCTTTAGTTCTGCTAGTGCCCAGCCAAATGGTGTTGGCCAATTAATTCCTTTTTGAAGATTCTGTTATGTCAATGCTTACACATTTAAGATCCTATGACTGTCTAGCAATTCTACGAGCCCACACAAGGAAGATAAAGTGGGAAAACAAAGTTTATTTGTGTAAATGATTCCAACAGCCTTCCAATTATTGATGAATTAAAAAAAATCACTAATTCCCAAATTGCTTTATTATTTCCCATCCTTTATACCCAGAATATTATCATTATTATTGCTTGGAGACAATAGGGTTAATGTCTGGTCCCCCAGCTCAGAGCATCGCCTTTGGTGAACAACTGTGTTGCCCATATAATTAATCAGAGGAAATTTCAAAATAGTTTATACCATCAATCTCTTTGACATCATATCTAACAGCTTATTTCATCTCGCCTTTGGAATAATGCCAGATAGCAAGATCTAGATATCTTCAGGCAAAGCTTGTCCTAACACCTGCTTTGTTACCTACCCTGCTTGATATAGGTCATTCACCAAAAACAAGCCATTGAAGAGAATTTCATTAATTCACCTCTGTACCTTGAAGGAGCGTCAACTCTCCCACAGCTTCTTCAAAGGGATTCAACCCTGCTTGTCACAAATGGGCCATTTGCAGCTCCTGTTACAATAAAGGACAGACTTTTCCCTACTGTATCAGAAGCTCCTGTGTGTTGGCTACTCTGAAGAGTGGTGTTGTTGTCCATCAAGTTTATGCCTTTCATTTTATGCTCAGAATTTAAAATAAGCTGGTGATGATTGGGACAACTTTGGCTGATTTATATTTTATATTTTTAATTAATCAAGATGACCAACATAATTATAATATTCCCATTTTAACATTCAAATAATCAAGGCAGAGCAAGTGCCAAGGTCACCAATTAGGCCCCCAGTGAGACCAAGATTATAGCACAAGAGTTCTTGGTGCATTATTTATGTTTCCAATTATATAAAAGGTCATCTTGCACAAAGACAGACCCTACACAAATAGAAAGTGTACTGGATTGGAAATCAAACAATATGGATTTTACCACTAATTTAATATAATACCACAGGTGGTTATCCAAGTTGCGACTATATTCATTCAATATTAATTTATTTAATAAACAATTAAACACTCACTCTGTGCACACATACATACATGAAATAGGCAGAAAGTAGTTTTAAGGTGGCAAATTGACAAGAATGTGTATAAACCACATGTACAAAAGCTGAGGGAATTTGGATGAATTGATCTTTTGGGACTCTGCTGGGCTGCCTGGTCCTTTCATTCAAACTGACAATGACAGAATTCACCACATTATGAGTGTTTTGGAGTTGTGAAAATACAACTTCAGACCCTTTTTTTTTTTTTTGGTCTATCAATTTTTCTATGTTTGAACTAAGATGATTAATACTCTAAATAAATAAGAGAAAAATTATATAGATCTTCACAAGTGGTTTGGAATATTCTAAACCACTGATTCTCCTTATTTTCTAGGTCAAGGACCTTTTGAGAATCTCACGCAGGGTACACAACCTCACCGATCCTAAAAAAGAGATGAACTTGAAATTTCATATCAATTTCAGGTATTCACAAGTTCCCCAAATCCTATCCCTGTGTCCCAGGCTAGAAACCTGCGCCCTAATCCAAGAGGCAACCCAACTTCAGGACAGCATCTTCATTTGCTACGAAAGTCTTCATTCTAGCTTTGTGATTCATTTATTCTACAAATATCATTAAGGATCTAATGTGTGCCACATGCTCTTCTAGGTGATGGGATATCTCAGGGAACACAACAGATGGGGGTGTCTGGGTGCTCAGTGGGTTAAATGTCTGATTCTTGGTTTTGGCTCAGGTCATGATCTCATGGTTTGTGAGATCAAGCCCCATGTTGAGTTCTGCACTGACAGCATGGAGGCTGCCTGCGATTCTCTCTCTCCCTCTGTCTCTGCCCCTCCCCCAACTCATGTTCTCTCTCTCTCCCCCCCCTCAAAATAAATAAAAAACAAACAACAAAACAAACAAACAAAAAAACAGACAATGTTCCCTAACCTTGGGAAGGTGGAAGACAGACAGACAAAAGCAATATCTACATTATATAGTGTGCCATATAGGTGACAAGTATATGGAAAAAAGTCAAGTTGGGAAGGGGGTTGCGGGTGCCTGAGGGCACAGAAGAAGTCTGCAACTTTAGATAAGGTCATCGGGGAAGCCTCACTGAACATGTAACATTTAAACAAATACTTGAAGGAGGAAAAGGAACAAGCCAGGCGGACAGCTAGGAGGAGTGTTCCAGGCAGCAGAAAACAGAAGCGTAAGGGTTCTGAGAGGATGGCACCCGGTGAGAAGGCAAGAATGTAATGAGACCGGAAAAGAGGAGATAAAAATCAGAGTAATAAAGGTGTGTGGAGAGGGGGCAGTGGCAGTTCAGAGAGGGCCTCAAAGGCCTTGAACAACTTTGGGATGGGAAGTCCTTGAAAAGTTTGAAGCAAAGTGAGAGGATCTAATTTATGTTTGAATAGCACCATTGTGGTTGTTGGCTTGGCAGGCAAGGGATCTACAGTTTTAGGGTGATTGTAGAGATCCAGAGACAGCCATGTGGCTTGGAACACAGTGGTAGCTGGGAGGGGGTGAGAAGCAGTCGCATTTAGGAGGTATTTTAAAAGCATATCCAAATGCTGATGCATTACAGGTGGAGTATGGTAAAAATAGGTAAGTTAAATATACCTCTAAGATTATTTTGGGCTCTGTTGCCATTAACTTCAACTGCAGGGGAAACATAATGGGGCTTAGTAGTAAGCCCCATTTAAAGGTTTACTAAGAAAAAAATCATCCAGGACCCCTTCTACTTTGTGGGCTGATCTGAATTTCTCCACTTTTATTTATGACCAGTATTTTCAGCAAAAACTTGGGCTCGATGTTTTTGCTCTTATTTAGTTTACAGTTGGATGGCTCAGACTCTTTCCACAAAGCCTTCCTTGACTATTTCAGCCTCCTTTTCTGAATTCACAGCCCAGCGTGGCCATGCACTTGTCTGTATAATTGTCCTGGAAGTGTTACTTAGGTCGTGATGTTTTAATTCTTCTAATTAGAGCCTGAGGTCCAAAAATGCAGCAGCTATCCCTGATCCCTCTTTTGTATCTCACCAACTGTACCTAGCATGACATTGGTTGCCAGGCAAGTAGAATTACTTAATACAGTTTGGGGCGATTACAAAAAAAAATATATATATATATATCCTCTGCAGAGTTCTTCCTTACAGCAACTTCCTTTCTTTTCATTTTTGCTCTCAACTCTGAAAATGCAACAGCTTGAGATATCAAAGCCTTTTACAATTTGACAAAGTTTGTATAATCGGTGAAAAGATAAACCACATGCAACATATTTGCGTCTCAATACATTTCCTGAGCTGCAATCTGGATGTAAATAACTAGGGCCAACACTTGGGCAAACTCAATGGGATGTGGAATTTTGATTAATGCTACAACCATATTCATATTATTTGTGTCTTTGAGGGAGGATCAGTGTTGAAAGATCTGTCAAATCTGTTTGGTAGAATTGGAGTGTTTGATCCTTTCTGTTTAATTTTCTTACAAGCAGAACGCCAGGTTCATTATCAATTGATTAAATTGACAGGCAGTCAGGTAAAGAAAAAAATCATATATGGTTACCTGAATCATGAAGGTACTAGTAACTTCATCACGTTGGCATAGCAGAGGGCTTTATATTAAAGATTACAGTAAATATTTCTAGCACTTTCAGTAAAATGGCCTTTTTTTTCCCCCCGAGAGTTCATCCCTCAAGTTAGCTGTAGAGAAAGCTTCTTCCTTCTGGTTCCACTTTATTGACACATTTCAAGAGTAGTGGGCAGGTAGACTTTATTTAACCTGTTGTACCTAACTAATGTTTATTTCTTCTCTGTTGGAACCCGCTGGTAATCAGGAGAATTATGGGACTAACAGTGGTCTTGAAGGTCAGGAGCAACACACTTGGGGTGAGAGATGGGGTAAAGCAGACAGGTTACCACTTCACAGCATCCCTGGCACAGGCGAGTGGTTACTGGTCATCATGTCTTTTCAGAGTCATTAAAATTTACCTATTTGAAATTCTGACACTGGACCTTTCTGGCTCTTTGTTTCTTTTCTCCCTCATTATGGGCTCTGAGCAGGAGTTTATTTCAAATTACCTTCTATTACAGATATGGCATTTGGCACTGTGTCTTCTTTCTGAGTGACCCTTCCCCTCTCGGAGTTTCCTTCTTTCTAAAACTCGAGAACTTGAAGAGGAGAGGATGTTTGTATTGGAGGAAAGTTGGATACACGTACTCATCTTTTCCTTCTTTCATTTTTTACTCCTTGGAGTTTGCTTATTTAGGTTTTGATAAGGAAAGGGATATGTCTCTAATTTGTGAGTTATCTAGGTCCATCCTCTCTTATGTTGACTGCTCCCTGCTCATTCTTTGGTTACCTACTTACTGCTTGTCACCACATCCATCAGAAGGGAAAGATAATTAGGAAAATGCATATTAGCCAATTTGGAACTTATGAGCTATTTATACAAGAATTTTTTGAAGATGGGGTATGGAGATAATTAAATCAAATTACATTCCTCTAGTATAAGATTTAAATGGATTTATACTCTCTTATTATCATGAATAATCCATTTAAAAAATTTACACTCAGTGATTTAAGGTATGTGGGACTATTATCAACTAGAGGGGAACAGAAATTCTAGACCTCAGACTCCACTAATGGGATTTTACACAAACACTCTGATGTCTCCATCTTTTAGCTGGGGGGCGGTGGGGGGACGTTTTCTGACAGTGTCAGAATGCGATAATATTACATCTAGCTCCTCCTTCAAGCCCAAACTTCAGTTCTATCTCCTCCGAGATGCTTTGCCCTAATTGAAGGCATCTCTCAAGTTGTCCATTATTATCACTTTTGTTTTTAGACTTCAATATCCACCTCTATTTCATCTTTACCACCTGATGTGTTACTTATTTCAACCTTACTGTTTCCGCACAGTTGTCAAGTTCCTGAAAGCAGTGTCTTGTCTTAAACTGTTCTGATATAGGCCATAAGCAGTAGTATAGTTCTGGATGTCTAACCGTCTAAATTATTGATTTATAATAAAATTACATATATATGTTTTGCTCATTATAAAGTATTCTCACATGTTATCAGATTAACGAGCTTTCCAGGAGGCTAGTTGGATGATATATCACCTCATATTGACTTTAGATTGCTCAGAAAACTAGGAAAACTCACTTTGTTAACTAAGATTTCATGTACCAACCATTTTTTGAGCCCACCTTTATGAGACAGTTGACACTCTGAGAAGAATGACTGCCCGTTTACTTATCAGTCAAGTTGAAAAAGAATCAATCAAGAAGGCCAATCTATAGGGATAAATTTATACCCCAAGTAGATCAAGAAAAAAATAAATATTTGGGGCATTCTCACTAACGAACTTATGCCTATAATCATGTTGTTTTGTAAGAAATAATTTTGATTAACAAGTTAATCTGAGCAAGACTGTAAGTTTTATCCACATATTCTGTCTTATCTCGTCACTTCATTCCAGACAAATAGCTACCATTCATCTTTGCCATTTGTTTGAAATCAGTCTCTTTCTGTCTTACCACAATGCCCACTTGCATACGTATACACAGCACATATACTTCTATCTTCTTCTTCTTATAGAAATACATCTTTATGTTCACAGGGAGAGTATTCCTTGTTACGGGTGTGGGAGTAGAAGCAAAAGAATGAAGGACCTCTACAGTTCCATTTTCATAATAGAATTCTGTTGTTCTGGAATGATTTATTTTTGAATAAGGAAAAATGCAAGGAACTTGGAACACAGACAAAAGTACCTTCTCATCAAAGGTTGTCTATCGTTTCATGAATCACATGTGATGGATGAGATTTATGAATTAGAATCTGTGTCAAAAGATTTACAACATACTAAATTAGTTATGACATCTCCTCGTCGGTGCGCATAAACTTTCAACAAAATATCTATATCATCACCACAGGAGCATGGCCGGCCCGATTCTTTCATTCCACTGCAGCACATCCAGACCCTGTCACTGTAGTTGATGAATTCTTGAAGGAATGGGCCTCAGATCAATTAAAATAAACACCACAAGCTGATTTATCAAATCTTTTCTGAATGTTCTCAGAAAATGTCAAAAATCTGATCCATTGACAGAGAAAAGTCAGAGAATCGTGGCAGCCTATGGGATCACAAGACCTTTTCAAAACCATCATAAATCACCACAGAAAACAAATGGGGCACCATGTGATAAGATTTCTTCTGACAGCTTTGCCTCAACAAGACATATATGAGATAAATGGATACCTTCGTCTATACCCAATTGCCAGTTTACAAAGTTCCAAGTTGTCAAACTGTAAAATACACCAGTATCAAAGTCCTTCCAAATAATATACCTTTTTTGGGTATACAAGAGTGGATTTGCAATAACATCCCCTTCAGTTCTATTTCATTGTTGCAAGCTATATAGTATGCCTGCTGGTGTGTGAGCTTTCTAAAAGAAAGCACGGGCGTGTGTGTGTGTGTGCGTAGACATACACACAAACACAGAGCAGGTTCCTAATTTACCTTCATATACATCCTTGTCTGAACAAATGAAACTTTCTTCACTTTCCATTATTAAAAGAAAACTGCTTTATAGTGCAAAGTACATCTAATCAAGGTAACCCCCCCCCTTTTTTTAAAATCATCTCTGTCTTGTCTCATTTCATATGGGTTAAGAGTACACTCAGAGACAAGCAATAACAGGCTAACCTATTCTTCTAATCTATTCAGGAACACAGAAATGCTTCCCTTAATGAGCTTTTGCAAATACGATAAAAAACCTATAGGTATGGGTATAATGTAATAGGCCTTAGATTTCACAGTAAATTTTAACTATAAATTATAACTCATATACTCCTATATAGGTGGCAAATAAAAAGTCACGTAAGTATTAGAAATTTCACATGATATATGGAGCTGGTTTTCCTATTTCAAAGAAGCTAACGGAGGCTCATTCTCAAAGTAAGACTGAAGCCTGATGCAAAGGAATGGCATCTATAAATTAAAGTTTATTATGAACATTTACAGTTTCCACAGTAAAAACCAAAATTGAACTTAGTCTTACAGGGTTCAGATACATTTATTTTTCAAAGAGCAAGAAACGCAGTGGACTAGAGATCTAATTCCCTGTGCTGCACTCACAACTGACAGTTCCTCACGGGTCCTCTTTCTGCACCTTTAAGGTGTTACTCTAATCCCAACACTTCATGAGCCTTCCTTCTTCAACTATAGAAATTCTGATTTAAAAAAAAATTAATGTTTATTTATTTTTGAGAGCAAGTGAGAGAGCGAGAGAGAGGGAATGTGAGCAGGAGAGGGGCAGAGAGAGAGGGAGACATAGAATCCGATGCAGGCTCCAGGCTCTGGCTATCAGCACAGAGTCCAATGTGGGGCTCAAACTCACAAACTGCAAGAGCGTGACCTGAGCCAAAGGCGGGCACTTAACCTACTGAGCCATAGGTGCCCCTGATTTGTTTGATTACTAATCTAAGTTTCACTGCTTAGAAAAGTAATCTTGTACTTCTGGGCCCTGCCACTTACCAGTTTCTATGAACTGTGGTGAATTAACCAATTTTAATAGCAGGAAATTATTTCATAACTATCAAATATCTGGGATGGGATTCCAGGATCAGGCAGAAGCATGTATAGATACCTTGAAACATGTGTAGGACAAGATTTGGCACTTCTCTGTTTGGGTTTGTGCGGAGAGAAAATGCACTGCTTACGTTAGGTTTTTGTTTTTTATTTTAGTTGACCCAAAGCCTTCACCCGTTCCACGGACATTTTTGAGCATGGGCTGTGTTCCTGCACTGGGCTAGACCCCAGAGTTACTGTATTCAACTCTTATCACTAAGTAACATTAGATAGTTACCAGTGGAAAGATAGAGATGTCACCTATTTTTTCTTTAACTGCTCAGTAGTCTTGAGGGTATTGCGAGGGAAGTTAAATGGCAAAGAATCTTGGAGACCTTTCTGTGTCATTTAAGGCATCAAAGAACAGTCTTTGCCTTTTAAGCAATAGTCAACAGGGAAGAGATGCTATTATAAAAAAAAATCACTCTTACCAGGATGTCTAATTTGACAACCCTTTATCCCAATGATTTCATACAGTTTAGGTTTGTGTAACATGACTTTCCACCTGTCCATTTGGAGCAACTCTCAGCGTCATTTGTGGTCACTCTGAAATATCTATTAATTCTGAAAATGAACAGGAGAGCACATTGCTTCCAAAGCCACAGAGCAAATGTGCCATGTTGTTTTTGGAAGCAAGAAACAGATAACAAAATTACAGGCAGTGAAAATTGTTCAGATCTTAATCTCAGCCAGTACTTTAAGATATGGACAGCATCTTCATGGGAATGTGGGTGTGTGGCCTCCCCCCCTCCCCCCGAATTTCCCCTCATTTGGGAGTTTTCTCTCGTGAGGAACAAGCAATGAGTTCATTCCGTGGCCTTCAATTGCTCTTGTACCTTGCTAATTTCAAAATTCCAACTAACAATAAGCACTTTGCTATGAGTCAGTAAATGGAATACATTAATAAAGTCTGAGTGTTTGGCCCTTTTCCAGACTTGAGAATTTGATCATGCTGGCTTCAATGGAGGCTTCGATTTTTTGTTTAGTGTAAAGGAAAATTACCCTATGCAGCTTTTAACTCCCCAAGGCTATCCCTAAAAGCCTTACTCAAACTTCTAAGGTGTCTAGACTAGTATTTGAGCTTAGAAAAGCTGTTGGCAAATCCCAGTGAAATTTTTTGACAGATTCATCTTTTAGCCTTTGGGAAAGTGAAGGTGCTGCAGGCAAGATATTTGATTAATGCCATGAAAAATAGTGTTGCTGGCACAGCTGGTATGGTGGGAGAAAAATTCATCACTAACTCTAAAACTGCCATGTAATTTTCTCCCCACAGTTCTTTTCCTCACTTGACAGAAGATTTGCACAGGACAAACCAGGCTGACAGAGGACAAGTCAGCCAGATGTTGAGGTATCTCGAAACATGACAGATCACTGTGTTTTAGCTCAGATTAATTCGCTTATTAGAGGTAGACCTAAATCACTGGTCATTGTCAAATCAGTTGTCACCACTAGCAAATCATGTCACATTTCTGAACAAAAATAGTTCCAGTTTTAAGGAGTTGCTCTAACCTCCGCCCCTCTCTGCTGAGAGTGAGATCCCACCAAAAAGCACAGGACCTTCCTGCAAGAATTAGAAAATGCACCATTCTAACCCCACAGCTACTCAACTGCTTGCTTTTCGTGAGGCCGAAGAACAGACAAGTATGATTTCAGAGTCTGACAAGTGCCACACTCAGAGCTGCTCTGGATGTGTGATCTCACCTTCTTCCTTCATCCCCTATCCTTTGCCTTTTCACAAAACTCTACAGGGTGTGACCATGCTCCTGACATCAGTCTATGGCCAAAAATAAACACAGATGCATTCACCAATAAAGAAAAGATCAAGAATATCTTTCAGAATGAGCAGGCAGTACACTTCTGCTCCCGAAGTTCATACAAGGTGTGCTACCCTGTGGGGGCTTCGTGGCCTCTACCAAATGCAAGGACTCTAGCTCAAGTCCCAACAGACCACTTGTCCAACTCATGAAGTCAGGACGAACGTGGGCCCCACAGTTGGCAGGCTCAAGGAAAGTGTCAAGGAGTAAATAAGCCACGGAAAGTAGCTAATCTCTTCATCCCAGGAGGCTGAGTTAAGGGATGGGAAATGCTGGCAAAAAGAGCAGTGGAAAAAGTGACACCAACTATGCTTGGACTGTGGCTGCCTTGTTAAGGGAGAATGGACCTTCTATGGGGCTCACTGGGAACCGGGGCTCCTGAGAGCAAAATTCTCTTTAACAGTGCAATAAATCAAACCACCATAAAAAAAGCAACATTTCTGCCTCTCATGTTTTTCCACAGTTTAGTAAATCAAGCTAGGTTGGTATATAGAGCAGACACTGATGATATGGAAAGAAATGTATGGTCATGGGGATACTGGATTCTCAGTTCTCATTTTGTTTGTTTGAGATCTAAATATGGCACTAGGTCCCCACCTAATCAGGAAGTTGATTTGCGCTACTTTTTTTGACATTGCTCAGAAACTATAGCAAAAGAGCCCAAGAGAAGGAAATGTAAGAAGTTGCCTGATAAATTAAATCAGAACTAAAATGGAAAGAGTCTAATTTTGCCCCTATTTCCGTTCATGGTACCTCTACTTTTCAGGAATGAGTCACCAGGATCTACGTGTCGAGGTGACCTGCGAGTTGTCCCTCTCTTTCCCTGTTCTTTTCTCCATATCAGATTGGTAACCAAGTCCTCGATTACTCCTTCTTAGTCCCTTCCCAGCCCACAGCCCTTGCTCCAGTCCTGACCTTCC
This sequence comes from Lynx rufus, assembly GCF_022079265.1. NCBI lineage: Eukaryota > Metazoa > Chordata > Mammalia > Carnivora > Felidae > Lynx > Lynx rufus. Next base: position 54,738,286 of record NW_025814827.1, on the reverse strand, counting down.
ACCTCAATAATCACAACTATAAAGGCTCCTTCATCTCCCAGGGGATCATCTTGGTCCTGCAATCTGTCCTCTGCACCACAGCCAAGTAGTACTTCTGTTAGTATATTACTTAGTTTACGCCACTCCCTGCCTTAAAAACATTCAGTGGTTTCCTGTTGCCAATCAGGTGAGGTATCAACTCCCTAGCCTATAACCGACAGTGTTCTTAAATCAGGTCCCAACATTTACTGCGTATATAAACTTAGCTCCTGGGTCACAGTCAGTCACTGACTGTCCTCTGTGATGTCCTTTTTGTCCTTGGTATCTTGGTACCCACTTCTTCCAATGTTCCCTTCCCCTAGAATGGCTCTTTATCAGCTTTAGTTACTGAACTCCTATCCATCCTTCAAGGCCCAGTGGTAGTGAATACCCTCTTCGGTGAACTCTTCATTCTGTCCCTGTCTCCTCTCAACTTCCATGGTTCATTTTTTTTCTTTCAGTGATTGTGTTCCTTCTCACTTTCTGCTTTGCACAGTAATAATTTTTGGTACTTACTAACTGGTAAATTCTTCAGGAATTTGGATGACGGAACGTTACTTCTGTATACCTACAATTTTTAACTAAATGGATACTCAAAATATGTTGTGGATGACTGAATTTGAAAAAGATACAGTTTCCTGCTTCGAATCCAAGTGTGGCTGCAAGGCCTAAAGTGGCCTGACCTCTCAGTCCTGCCGGCCTCACTTCTCCAGGCCTCTATTCTTTCTTCTCTCTATGTTGCTATTCAGGGTGTCGATAGGAAATCTGGAACAGAACTGAGGATGTTAATCTTTATGCGCCAATATGCTACACAAACATAATTCTCCATAGAAAGCTCTGGGCAGCTTTCTCACGACTATTCAGCAATTAATTACTTCTACAAATATTTTGGGGTTCTTGCAAGGTGCCTGGAACTATAACTCAGTAGGGCCTTTACTCCAAGGTGCTTTAATAAAGACCCTTCACCCAGATCCTGGGTACTTTCTGTTGGGTGAAGAAGTTCCCAATGACACGCATGAATGACTATAAAATATTTTTTTACATGGGAATAAGTGCAGTGGATAAGTCTCTATTTCATAAGGTCAGGTTTTTTAGGTTCCCCCCACCTTTTAAAAGTTCTTAGCATACTTTAGTTTTGTGATGGACACTCTGAAAGCTTGACAGATCATGACACTGAGCCCACTAGGTGATAGCTCTGATGAGCCAAAGAGCGAGTTTCTGGATGTAAGGAATTTCTAATTTAATAGGTGGATGTGGCAAGACAAACACACATGTAATTACCATGTAAGGAGGAAGAAAAGTGCCATCAAAAAAATACACACATAGCAGCTCTCGAGTTCCCAGGAGACTTGAAACTTTTAAGGTCAAAGAAGGCATCATAAAGTGAATAGATTTAACTGGAACTTGAAGGATAGATAGACACTGACAAAGAAGAAAATCATGAATTGTGGCTCTGAGAGTTAGGAAAGGCTTCATGGAGGAAGGTACAAAGGATGAGTAGTAGTGACCTGATGGATAAAAGAGAAGAGAGGGATGGTTCAGGCAGAGATACCTGGACAGTCAAAGCCATGGAGGCACGGTGCACTCTAGGGACCACACAGACATGATGGGGTTGGAGCACTGGACTGGGGGGAGGTGAAGCACAGGGGACAATGCTGAAACATGAACAAAATGCAGCATCAACAAATAAATTGGGAAGGCTGCAGGGTGGGGTTAGAAGGCGGCAAATTGTCCAGTAGGAGAGACACGGAGAACACCTGAGAATTCTGGGAATCATGGACACGAGGTTGGAAAGGTCAATCTGGAGACAAGGAGAAAAGTTTAACTCATTGCTCAGAATCTCAATCTTCTCAGTAATAAAGGAGGGAGAAGAAGGCTCACCCTTTCAGATCCCAGAACACCTTTGCTCACAAGTCCTCAAGGATCTCTGTTTTCTGATCTCAGATCCAGTTCTAAAATGTCTCATGGTCTAAATGTCTCATGACTTCTCTGAAAGGAAGGATTCACAGGGCTGGGAGCATGTTAGCCTGTCTGACAGGCCCTGGTTCTCCCACCTATGAGCTATAGGAGTTGAGGCTGGCTACTCAATTTCTCTGCCTTTTATTTTATCTGTATTTTAATCGCAACTGATTTGAACACAGTAGTCACTCATTAAAATACATGTTGACATTAACTTTCAATTACCTTACATTGCTAACCGATCTTTGCCAAGAATTATAAAATACAAAACAAATAAAAAGAGTAAGCTCTCAGAAACGTATTTTTGTAGGCTTATGGGATTTTCACACTCCTTGTTTCTAAGTAATTAAAAGGAAAAAGAAAGGAAGAGAAAAATTAAGAAGCCCTCGCGCTTCTAATTCCAGTGACTCTACCTTAAAAATTAAAAATTATAAGAGAAAGAAGCCTTGTTTCTCGTTGTAGGGCATAGAGCATATGGATAAAACTTGGGAGTCTTCTCCCCATATTAACTTTCATTTTAAAATTAATTTCAAAATGAACACTGTTACAGACATAACTTCATTCATTATAATGCTCCAAATATTAATTTTGTTCTATGAACTTTCTTATGTTTATCTGGGCTAGAAGTTTATCCCTATAGGTTGGTCTTATTGATTTATTTTGTTCCAACTTGACTGGTAAATAAACATGTTTTTATGAAAGGAACAGAAACAGAAGTGCCCAAATCATCTGTTTTTTGGGGGGGAAGAATATCATCTAATCTTGGCAAATACATGTTCCAATTTTAAATTGCTTTTTTTCCCTAAAATGTTAAAGTTGTCTTTAAATAAGATACCACACTTAAAAAGCCCCCCACACCTGGTACTCTGAACCCACAAATGGCCTACCAAGCTTTTAAAAATAAGTCTATTTATTTTTCAGCAATAATATCTTTTAAAGCCAGATGAACTAAAATTCCTCCCAGGGAGAATTTGATTAATTAAAAAAAGTGACGTAAGTGCTTTGTAACTTTGCCACAGAACATCTGCTTGGAAGTGGATGTAATTGGAGAGGTGAAAACAGTGTCTGTGCCAGCGGAGGGTAGAAAAGACAACAGGTTTCAGGGAGTGGGGAAGGCAGGATGTGGGCGGCGATAAAGAAGAGGCCCAGCTGGATGTGTTGAGCCACTTTGAACACAAATGTGAGTGGAGAGAGAGAGAGAGATCAGCAGAACAGTGGGGCATCGCTGTTCTCCAGATTCAACAAGAAGTGATTTTTTTTCTCCTTTCATTCTCCCTAGCAGGGGTTTCTGACCAATCTCCACGGTCTCTCCCTGCCAGCCTCCTGGATTTCTAGAACCAGCAGACACATCAGAAGAGGTGAGCAGCGTCCTGGCGCCCAGTGCTGTGGACACAGGTACCCTAAGCTCCCCCCCCCACCCCAAACGTGGCACTGGGGCAGATTCTAGCAGCTCCACGAGGCATCTAGCCACTTCCCCCAGAGGCTCAGGGCCAGCTTGCCCAGTTTCATATTTCAGTCAGAATAATTAAATTAATTTCACTCAATAATTCAAAATTAATTTTTTAAAGAGATGATTTCATTTATTTTTAATTGATTTCCTCTCTCTTAAAGCTTTTTTTATAGATTACATTAAGCTAAATGAACTAATTTAAATAAATTTTCACAAGAAGTAAAATAATCATCTCGTTTATCATTTAAAAAAGCAATACAATGTGGCCAATTTTACTTGAACACTAAAATGTTAATGATGATGCAATTTTTACAAGAAAAAAATCAGCCTTATTCATCTTGAACAGAGATTTATTTCCACAGACAACTACTTCCGGCTTACATGGATGACTGGAAAGTATGTATTCGAGGAAAATGAGTCATGTTGTGAGTAACCAGTACGTCCTTGAGGCAGAAAGAGTTAGAGTTCACATTCCTGAGGATTTGTACATTCTGGAGGTAAGACGGCCCTTCTCATTCCCTATTTTGTTTCCCCCGTGTAAGACTCCTCCCAAACAGGCATCTTATCTCATCCCTCTTCCTCTACAGCTCCTCTTCTTGTGAAACATGCAAGGCAAAATTCAGAAGATGTCACATACATGCTTAATGACCACAAACAAACAAACAAAAAAACAAAAGCAAAAACCACAACCACAGAACGGTCTGTTTGGTTCACCGTATCCCCAGAATCAAGGAACAACCATTCTACTTTTATCAGTACCGCTCCATTCTGCCATTGATAACTGCAAAATATTTTCACGTCTGCTATTTCATAAAGGCTTAATTGTTTACAACAATCCCGGTGTTGTGAGACAGCCAGAGCTCTGTGTTCTTAGTGAAGTCTGGTGGCTTCTTCTGACTATTAGGATACTGTCTAGTCAAATGCATTAATGACTTAGGAAGAGTCTAGGGTGTGATGCTGGAAGGCAAGCATCAACACTCATGAATTGAGCATGAGGAGTCATGACTGATTCCTCCTTGTGGAAGATTTTCTGTATACATCTCGTTTTTGGTTCTGAAAAAACACAGGATGAAGATAAAAAGAGTGACAATCTGCTGGAAGAAAACCTTAAGTCGCTCCCATATTCTTTTGCCCAGAATTCTTCTGTAAAATCTTTAGGAAAAACCCTGCTCTAAACTGTCTACAAATAATTCAGCCTTACACCAACTGCTCTTCCACACTCCTTGTTAATCAATGACCCAATATTTGGAGATGTTCTCCAGCTTCAGCGACACCAACCCTAGTAATCAAGTAAAGTTTGAGACCAGAATTAAGAAACATGCCTAAAAGAGAAGTTTCATTTTTCAGCAAGGTGTTGGAAAGTTGTGGAAACAGGAAATGAAATTGCTTTCCAGCCACATTGCTCTTGTAACCCTTATTTCATGGCAATCAACATGAATAATCAACAGTTTCATTTTAAAACTTCTTTTTCAAATATTGCTAAGAGAGTCATAAATTACTGAAGGACAGGATCATAAAGATACCTTCCCCCCCCATCATCCAAAAGTATCTCTAATTGTGGGCTTTGGCAAGAAATAATCTCCTCTTTTCACAAAGTTACAAAAATAAAATAAAAAGGAAAAAAGTCTATCTTGTGAACTTGTGAGAGGTAGTTTACCAGTGGAACTTGGGAACAATGCTGAGTTGATGAAGAGGAATATCATGAAAGATCATCTTTTGGGCACGGCAAATGGAATTATCTAGTGCTTCTAAACAGAAAAAAATAGTTAACTTTCTAAACAGTCATAGGCTTTCTGGGAAGATAAACCTGGGGCTGCAGATAGAAGTAGCTTTGGATGCTATTTTCCTTTTCATTAATAAATTTATATTCTTGAATGTGGAAAATCTTTGAATTGCTTTCTTCCTCTTCCTACGTCCCCAGACTTACTTCAAACATTGGTTTGGGAGGCACCATTATGGCCTGTCACTAAAACAGAAAATGAAAGCCAATGCCTGTCACCAACTTGGTAGTCAGAAAGTGATTTAAAAGATGAGACAAAAACTCTTCTGTTGAACTGAACAATTTTTTTTTCTCTAGGTAACCGTCCATTTGGCTAAAGCAATAAAGACTTAAAGAAACAAATGAACAAATCGAAACTCCAGCTCCTAACTGTGTTTTCCCACCCAGGGTTAGGATATCTGTGGGACAAGGCTTACAAGCTCCTTGATTGGGCCAGACAGAGTCAGAAACCCGGCACTGCAGAATGGGAGGAACAGTGTGTAATGAGGCATCAGTGCCCAGTGAAGAAAGGGGAAAGATGAAAAAGAATAAGAATTAGCCCCTGGTGCTGCAGAACTCAGGAGACCCACAAAGGCTAATTTCAAATGGCTGGAGCTCTTACATCTTAGGGATGAACTTGCTTCTTGATGCACTCGTAGCTCCCATTAATGTTAATGCCGCCAAGCCCACCGAGAAGAGAATAGAGGTCCTTAGTTTGCTTTCATCACATGCCCTTTTTTTTTGTGGGGGAAAAATCTGGTTACCTTTATGAATTAAGACAGGAACCTATGATAATACACAAATACTTGTGGGTTAAGAAAGAAAAAGAGAATAACCCATAAGCCATACACCGTATCCAAAGTACATAGAGGAAATGGCACCTCATGGAAAGGAGTAGCAAACATCTTTAGTCAAAGTCTACTCAGTGGTTTTTCCTAATGATGAATTCAGAGAATTAGAGACATTTGTGGTTTTGGTACCATTCACGCAAACCCCGCAAAACACACCTGTCAAAAGCTGTTAATGTCTCTGGTAAATGTTTGGTCAACACCCAGCATTTTTTACAAAGAGGGAAATTGGGGCACAAAAACCTCCACTTTTCTTTTAGTGAGTAGCATCATTCGATGAGAGATGGAAGAGGATTAGCTTCCAGTCAGGGAAGACTCAGTGGTGAAAGGAATTTGAACAGATGTAAACTTCCAGGAGACGGATGCTGTAACGATGAACATTTCTAAAACATTCATATTGTAATCTCAGAAAAGATTCAATTAATTGAGGGTGGACTCAGGGGGATAGTATGGGTATGGATCTTGAGGACTTTTTCTTCAGTTCTGTAGGTGCTCTATGTCTGGGTGATTCCAGCTGAGGTCTTTGTGCTGTGGATAGCTGAGTATAGGCATGCCGTGGGAGTGACTGACGGGACGGAGCATTTGTAGCAGAATCATTAATCTTGCAGTAGGCTTCTAAACTGGGCTCTCATCAAGTGACCCCTCTAAAGCTTCCTCTAAGCAAAGGTGGGAACTCAGTCTCAACTACACTGGTCTCTATATTCTCCTTAGTTCTGAATTGAGGAACGCATTTTTCTAGTTCTCACTTTTTTTTAAACATTTTTTTTATGTCTATTTATTTTTGAGAGAGAGAGAGCGAGCGAGCGAGTACACAAGCAGGGGAGGGGCAGAGACACACACACACACACACACACAGAGACTCCAAAGCAGACCCCAGGCTCTGAGCTGCCAGCACAGAGCCCGATGATGCGGGGCTTGAACTCACGAACCTCAAGATCATGACCTGAGCCGAAGCAGGGCACTCAAGTGACTGAGCCACCCAGATGCTCCTCTAGCTCTCACTCTTAAACCTAACTCCTCAGTCAGAAGCTGTCCATCTTTTATTCAGTCTATACTTTTTATATAAAAACAAAAACTAAAAGCCATGGGGATAAAAAGCATATTTGAGCATTTCAAGTCTCAATGTTTCAAAAACCTGTCTCCATATTTGCATACTCTTCAAAACTGCCATCTTATTTCTATTTTTTAAATATTTTTAAACTCAAAATTGCCTAGTACTGGAATGCGCGCGCACACACACACACACACACACACACACACACACACACACACACACTGCTCTGATAAAATCATGCAAAGTTATACCTGAATGAATGAGACCAAAAGATACAGAAGGCTAGATAGTAGAGTGCAGTCAAATGTCCATTATGTGAAGCAAACCTCATGGTTAGACCTAAATAATGTTAGAAATAACCTATTATGTTACCATTGGGGATGTTATCTAAAATGCTCAGTTGTCCAAATTCCTGAAGATATTTCTACATCACCAGTGAGTTAACCATTAATTATTCCTAACAATCTTATTAGAGTTATAACCGACAGACAACAAACTGCCTGTATTTAAAGTATCTGACTTGACAAGTCATGACATATGTTTATACCTGTAAAACCTTCACACATCAAATAATGAATATATCCATCACCCCCAAAAGTCTCCTCATGCTCTTTTGTAATATATTACTTTCACCTCTCTAGACCACTTACTCTCATCCCCAGGCAGCTAGCAATCATTCTGTCACTACTTACTAATTTGCATTTCCTATAATTTTACATAAATGGACTCAGAATGTATACTCTTTTTTGTCTGGTTTATTTCACTTAGCCTAATTATTTTGATTTTCATTCATGCTATAGTGTGTATCACAGGTTTATTCCTTTCTATTCCAGAGAAGCAGTACCCTATGCTATTTTATGGATATACCATGTTTGCTTAGTGACGGACATTTTGGGCTATTTCAGTTTTTGATGATTACAAATGAAGTTGCTATGAACATTCAGGTACAAATCTTTGCGTACACAGATGCTATCTTTTCCCTTAAATACCTAGGAGTGGAATGGCGAGGTCATGTGATATGCATTTGCTTAACTTTTTAAGAAATTGGTAATTTATTTCTCTAAAGAGGTTGTATCATTGGACATTCTCATTAACAGTATATGAGAGTTCTGGTTCCACCACAACCTGGCCAATACTCAGTAATGCTAAAAGATATGTAGTGGGAATAAAATATTTGTAATTATGTATCTGACAAGAGACTTCTATCCTGAAAATGTAAAGAACTCTCAGAACCTAGTAATAAGAAAACAAACAACCCAATTAAAAAATGGGCTAAACATATGAACTGCCATTTCACCAAAGAAGATACATAGATGACAAAGAAACACATACAAGATTAGTTTAGTAGGGAAAAGCAAACTAAAACCATAATGAGATCCCATCACATATTCTTTATATATTCAGAATAGAAGTCTCTTGTCAGACATGTAATTGCAAATATTTTATTCTAGTCTGTTGCTACTTTTTTCAATAATTTAACATAGACTTTCAAACAGCAGGGGTTTTTAATTTCAACGCCATCCACTTTTTCTTTTGTGGATAGTGCTTTTGTTGTCATACGTAAGGCATTTTTGCTTACCTCAAGGTCACAAAAATTTGTTATACGTTTTCTGCTAGAAGTTTTATAGTTTTGATTTTACATTTAAGTCTCTGATCTAGTTTGAGCTATTTATTTATTTATTTGATGACATGAGTTATGAACCAAAACTGTATTTTGGCATATGAACATCCAATTGTTTCAGCACTAGTTTTTGAAACGACTATTTTTTGCTCTGCCAAATTATTTTGTACCTTTGTTTCAAGTCAGTTGGCCGTAAATGTATGAATCCACCCCATCTGTATATTTGTCTAACATTATGCCAACATTGCAATGTCTTTACTGCTATAGATCTAAAATAATTCTTGAAATTATCCCATATGAACTTCAAAATTCATTTGTTATTTTGTATAAATGTCTGCTAGAATTTTTACTTAGATTATACTGAAACTATAGATGAATTTAAGTAAAAAAGCATTTTAACATTACCAAGTCTTCTGATTTATAAAAATGGTATATTTCTCCATTTATTTAGGTCTTTAATTTCTCTCAGTAACATTTTTGTCATTTATAACACAGGAGTTGTTTTTATCTTTTGTCAGATTTATCCCTAAATATTTAAGTAATTACAGATACTACTGTAAATGGTACTGGCTTACAAATTTCAATTTCTGATTGATTGTTACATATATAGGAATATTTAAAAAAAACCCTCTGATTTTTGTATACTGATCTTGTGTCCTGCAACCTTGCTAAATTCACCTACAATTTCTAGTAGTCTTTTGTGAATTCAATCAGATTTTCAATGTAGATGATAATGTTTTAAGTGAATAAAGACAGTTTTACTTCTTTTATTCCCCAATCTGGATGTGTTTTATATCTTTTTCTTGCCTTACTCTACTGGCTAGAAAATTTAGGTCAATGATGAATTTAAGAGGTAAGACTACATATCCTTGTCTTGTTTTTGATATTAGGGGCAGAGGATCCAGATTTTTTGTCATTAAGTATGATGTTAAGAGTAGGGTTTCTTTTGTTTGTTTATTTTGTTTTTTTACTTTTTTCTATTGGTTTGTATTTCATTGACTTTCACCTTGATCTTTATTATTTCCTTTCTTTTGCTTATATGGATTTTTTTTTAAAGATTGGATTTACTCTTTTTCTAGCTTCTTAAAATAAAAGCTGTTGTCAGTGATTTGAGATCTTATTTTCTAACATAGGCACTTAGTACTATAGACTTCCCTAACTAATGCTTAGTGGTATCCAAAAATTCTGATATGTTACATTTTCATTTTTATTTCACTCATAATACATTTCAGTTTTTCTTTCGATATCTTCTTTGAACCATGTGTTATTTTAAAGGTTGTTATTAAGCTTCTAAATATTTGGAACTTTTCTGAAGGTATTTCTGTTCATGATTTCTAATGAGACTTGTTTTAGGACCTTGAATATGTTTTGGGTGGTGGGTTTTTTTTTTTTTTTGCTTTTGTTTTGTTTTTTTGGTAAATGTTTCATGTGCACTTGAAAAGAATGTGTATTCTGTAGTTGTTGGGTGGAATTTTTTATAAATGTCAATTAGATCAAGTTGGCTGATAGTGTTCAAATCTTCTATATCTTTACTGATTTTCTGTCTATGAGTAATGGGTATCAACATTTCCAGCTATGATATGGATTTGTTTATGTCTCCTTAGGGTTCTATAGCTTGCTTTATAAATTTTGAAGCTCTGTAATTAAGTATACAAATATTTGGGACTGTTATGTCCTCTTATGAAATGGCCCCTTTTTCATTATGAAAGATCTTTTCTCCATGGTTAAATTTGAAATCTACTTTGTTATTAATATAGCTACTCTATCTTTCCTTTCGTTAGTGTTAGCATGGCGTATCTTTTTCTACATTTGTACTTTTTTAAATAATCACTTTTTAAAAAGTATGCTCCATGCCCAACATGGGGCTTGAACTCATGGCTCTGAGAACCAGAGTCACAGGCTTTACTGACTGAACCAGCGAGGCACCTTTCTACATTTGTACTTTTAATCTATTTTGTCTTTACATTGGAAGTGTGTTTCTTGTAGGCAGCATATAGTTGGGTCTTGCTTTCTTTTTTTGATACAATGTGACAATCTCTACGTTTTAAGTTGGCTATTTATAGTATGCACATTTAACATGATTATTGATGTAGCTAGGTTTAAATCCATCATCTTGCCATTTGTTTTCTATTTGTCACATCTGTTCTTTGTTCTGCCTTTTTCTGCCTTCTTTCGGATTGAGTATTTTTTTATGATGCTATTTTATCTCCTTTCTTGATTTATTAGCTACAGCTCTGTTTTGCTATTTTTGTAATTGTTTTAGGGTTTATAGTACACATCTTTAACTTATCAAGTCTACCTTCAAGTGACAGTATACCATTTCCACATAAAAGAGCTTTATAATAGTATACATTTTTTCTCCCCTCCTGAATTTTGTGGTAGTTTTTCATGCATTTAACTTTTATATATGCTATAAATCCCATACTATGTTGCTATTAGTTTTGTTCAAACATATTTCTATAAAAAGATTTAAACATTAAGGGAAAAATCATATATTTATGTATGTTGCCATTTCTGATGCTCTTCATTGTTTTGTGAAGGTATTTATTTGGTGTCATTTCACTGGGTACAGAATTCTGGGTTGACAACATTTTTCCTTCCCTATCTTAAAAATGTTGCTTCATAGCTTCCAATGAGAAATCTGCTCTCATCTTTATTTTTATTTCTCTGTATGTAAAGTCTTTTCTTCTTTCTCCCCTCCCCCCCCCGCCCCGGCTGGCTGCTCTTTCTCTGCTTTTAAAATTTCCTCTCTCACTGGTTTTGAATGATGTAATTATAAGTTACCTTAGTGCCATTTTCTTCATATTTTTGTGATTGGATTTCACTGGGATTCTAGGTGTGGATTTTTAGTTTTCATCAAATTTGGACATTTTTCAGCCACTATTTCTTTGATTTTTTTTCTTTTTCTGTTCTCCATTCTCTCTACTCCTTCAGGGACTTACATATATTTTAAGCTGCTAAAAGTTGTCCCCCAGCTTAATGATTCTCTGCTCATTTTTACAAGTCTCCTCTCTGTTTTTTTTTATGTTAGATGCTTCCATTGCTATGTTTTCAGAGGCCTAATATTTTCTTCTGCAATTCCTAATTTATTGTTAATCTTATCCACATGGCAGTTTTCATCTGTGCAAGTTAAATCTGGGTTTCTTTTATATCTTCCATGTCTCTACTAACTTTCTGAACATAAAGAATGCAAAAATAATCACCATTTTAGTGTCCTTCTCTCTGTGTCAGTTCTTCACATGTTTTGATTAATTGATTTACCTGCTCATTATGAACCGTATTTTCCTACTTCTTACCATGTCTGGTATTTTGGATTGGATGTGACACTGTGAATTTTACATTGCTGGGTCTCAGATATCCTATTCCTATAACTATTATTGAGATTTGTTCTGGAATGCAGGTAAGTAATATGGAAACCAATTGATGCTTTTAGGTTTTGCTTTTAAGATTTGTTAGGTGGGACTGGAATAATGCTTAGACTAGGGCTAATTATTCCCTATTACTGAAAAAAGATCCTTTTGTATACTCTATCCAATGCTGTGTAAGTCTTGATGTTTTCTAGGCTGGCTAGTGGAAACTGGCACTGTTTTCAATCCTATTTGAGTGCTGGGCACTGTTACCTGTAATCCTTTGAGAGAGTTCTTTCCCCATCTTTGCCTGCTTTCTTCACATGCATGCACTTATCAGTGCTCAGCTGAATAAAGACAACTCTCTACAAATTTCGGGAGTTCTGTCTTTGTGAACCTCTTTCATCTCTGGTTCTTTTCCCTGTGAATTCTAGCTATTTTCTCCACACACTCTCAGCTTATTTCCTTAATTTGGGGGATCCTCAAGGCTCTGCCAGGAACCTGATCCCTGAAACCTGAAGCAAGTATAGGGCTCACTTTGGTTTCTGGTTTCTCGGGCATCACTGTTCTGTAGTGCCTGATATCTAGTAAGTTGGAAAGCAATGTTTTATATCTCTTTTTTCTTTTTTCTGATTATTCATGTGGGAAGATAAATCCAGACTCTGTTACTCTTTTTTTTTTTTTTAACATTTATTTTTGAGACAGAGAGAGAGCATGAACAGGGGAGGGTCAGAGAAAGAGGGAGACACAGAATCTGAAACAGGCTCCAGGCTCTGAGCTGTCAGCACAGAGCCCAACGCGGGGCTCGAACCCACAGACCGCGAGATCATGACCTGAGCTGAAGTCGGACGCTTAACTGACTGAGCCACCCAGGCGACCCTAGACTCTGTTATTCTTGGTTGAAGGCATAAGTCCCCATGCTTACTGTAAATGTGAAGATTTCAAAATTCTTTCATTTAAGGGGAAATTTTCTTCTAAGACACAGCTATGATGATCAAAATATGGTGAATATATTCTAAACAGAGTATTAAGTCTAAGTTACTTTGTAGGAAAAATTGTAGCATTTTAACACACATATTCAGCTAGTCTCAGAGAAGACGCCCTTGGTTTGATATCAAAGACTATACCTGCGGGGCGCCTGGGTGGCGCAGTCGGTTAAGCGTCCGACTTCAGCCAGGTCACGATCTCGCGGTCCGTGAGTTCGAGCCCCGCGTCAGGCTCTGGGCTGATGGCTCGGAGCCTGGAGCCTGTTTCTGATTCTGTGTATCCCTCTCTCTCTGCCCCTCCCCCGTTCATGCTCTGTCTCTCTCTGTCCCAAAAATAAATAAACGTTGAAAAAAAAAATTAAAAAAAAAAAAAAAAAAAAAGACTATACCTGCATCTGTCGTAGGTAAATAAATCATTTGGGTAACTGTCATTAAGAGCCCTTGATGTCTTTACTTCCTCACTCAAATTAAGAAGACCAAATTAAATGTGATCTTCATTTCCAAGCTGTTTTTCCAGTTTGAAATAGTTCTGGGACCACCTCTTTCCTCTTTTGGTTGTAAAGTTGAAAGAAAAAAAATGGTTTGCCAAAAATATATGACAATTCACTTTGCAAAGCTCAATTCTGAGCCATGGAAACTAACACTGAATCAAGGGCTGTGTTCAGAATTGCACTCATCAAACCAAGGTTGGATTTGCCAACCTGGGGCACTGGCCGATTGTCATTTCCAGGAAAATGATGTGAGAAAATACTTTGAAGAGGGAAAATAATTATCCTCCCTCAACTACTTCAAAGGTAGTCCTAGAAAATGAAAATGAATCTATTTCTCCTGACTTAGGACCATATTATCAGCTGTGAACTTGTTTCACGACAAATTCAGAGTGGATAGTCTGATTCTCTGAACTGGAGCTTTACAGTAAGGAAAGAAGGTATTATCCTCTCTCTTTGGGGTCCAGCCAATGAGGCCAGGAGAGATGCTGGGTAGGGTAGAAGCACAATATGCTTCTGTTGTCCCACAGCTCTTCTGTAAGAACCTTCTGAAAACAGTCAGCTTTCTCCAGATAACAATGCTTATGGTACCATCTCTCTTATTTTTCAAGGTCCAGCTAAAATCATATCACTCTCCATGAATCCTTTATCAGATAGGTCAACTTCCATTGCTCTTTTTTTTTTCTCCCTGTTTCATAGTTTTGATGGACTAACTGTAGAGTGTACATTTTGGTGTTTACTCTTATGCTGTTTAAAATTATTTTTTAATTGTGTCTGTGCCTATATGTAGGATCTGATTTGTGGACTGTGGGCTACTTTAAGATAAAGAGTATGGATTCTTTTTCTTTTTCTCTCTTGCTGTGTCTAATAAAGTAGTCACCACTTGCTCTGTCATCCTTAACTAGTCATTATTTACTTAACTATGGGCAAGTCAACTAAACCCTCTTTAGTCCATAGTTTTTTAATCTATACAATTTGGAGGTCAGATTAGCTACCTTACATGGTTCTTTGTGATAAAAAATTATAATGTTATTGCTCCTATATAATATTCCATTCGTTTAGTCTACATTTACTGATATGAAGCACTAATGATAGGTGCTATATAAACAAAGATTATTAAGAGAGAGAGAGAGAGAGAGAGAGAGAGAGAAAGTCATAATTTAAAGGAGGGGCTTGGTTAAGGGGTGTAAAAATATGGATCTAAAAAAATCCAGTATAGGTGGATAAAATACAGTAAGGGGATATTCAATCAGCTGTGTTCCATACTTACCAACTCCAGTGGCAACATGATCTTGGGGAAATGGAGCTTGGTTTTTTTACTTCTTTTTTTAGCAAGGATGGTAAGGAAGTCAGCTAATGACATTGGTCAGACAATTCTTCCAAAAATTAGTATTTGGTTATTCTGTGTATCCTATATCCTCCACAGAGGAAATATTCCTTATAAGATATTCAGAATGAGTTCTTAAATCACCAAAAAGGGGAACATAAATATCCAGATTTGCTCTGTGCTAGTATCTAAGAAAAGATACTACAGTTGCTGGGGTAGTCTAGTCCCCGAGCTGAGAGTCACAAGAAGCACAAGACCTTACAGGGTAATAGCTTTATTATTTAACCTTCCTAAAAGCTATCAGTATCTAGGTATTCTAGACTTCCTCAATGTCATCAGTACATTCCTCATGGAGTCTGAATTATATTTTTCATTAATCATCACTCTTCAATGGACAACAAATAACCTTCCTGTGTTGCCCCTGTGTCCTTTATGAGTTCCACAAATAACTAATTAACCTCCCTATAAAAGTCAGCATGAAAACAGAAGGAAGTCTCTGTGAACAAGCTTCACAGATATAAGTCAAGGATCTCCTGAGCAAGCTCCATAAAGCTTCCCCTCTCCTCACAGAGTTCTCTCCAGAATTAAATGCTTATTGACTTCACGCTAATATCCATTTAGTAATCTGCCGTTTTTGTTTGTTTTAATATAGCACTCAGTTTTACAGTGGAAGGGAATTATGCAGTTTAGAAGTATGAATATTAAAAAAGGATTTAATTAAATCTGTTGCCTGAAACCTCTGTCTAAAGCTATAATGACAAATTTAGTCCATATTTATTATGGTGCACAGGGGACCTTAACCAGATCATTAGTTTATATGCCTTACTCAGTAGTGAAGTTCTAAAACTTTACATTTTGCATATTATTACATTATTCATTTTTCCAACTAGGCATAAAATACGACTTCCCATGAGTACAATACCTAATTCTTCAAAATATACAAAGATAGCAATAAAATGATTAAATTACAACTCTTACATCTGTTCTTCTTGTCTGATTATAAATTAAAATGTTTTAAAACAGGAGAAAACAATTCAGGTAACAAATGGATTTAAACTGCTCACCTTATCATAGGTTGGGGAGCAAATAAATACAGATACATAAACATAACAGACAGACACACGGACAGGCAAAAATACAGAAACATGCTCACTTAACATGGTGAGTTAACATGTTAACTTAACACTTAACATCTCACTTTCTAAGGCTTCCAGTGCTTGCTAGAAACATTTGCCTAATAAGAGACTGCAATAAGTTAAATGTACTTTCTTCTGCTGATGACAAAGTTTGAACCAGCCAACAGAGGTGCCAATGTCTGAGAAATAACTGAATGAAATTGCAGTGTATATAAAATACCCTTTATTTTAAAGCCAAACTATAAAACGTTATGTCTGCCAGGAGGAAAATATTTAATGCCATTCTAATCCATTAGCTATCAAGGCAAAATGCTGCCTTGTGTTTTCTTTAACAATCACACATTAACTCATGGTTAATTTAATGATGGAAATAGGCACAGGCATAAGACACCCTGAAAGCAGTTTTGATGTAACCTGTGAAGTCATCAACCATTTCAGATTATGCAGTCATCAGCCGTAAAGCGCAAACTTGAAAACTCATGAATTACCACTTATGCAGCCATCATTTTAGAGTTACTTAGGATAAAGTCTCAGCACCAAACAATGCGTAAAGTAATATTTTATGAATAGTAGCCTGATGCATGCAACTATGTAATTTGGGAATTCATATTTTAGGGATCAATGTACATATGGCCTTCTTGAATTCATGGCATTTTCTTCAAAGCCTACTGCTTGGCTTGAGAGATTTTACCCTGATTGCTAAACATAAGATTTTAGATGCTTGATCAGATAAAAATAGCAGTTGAACTGTTGAAACTGTTTATACACACACACACACACACACACACAAATTAGTATGTGAAACCAAAAATAAATATTAGGTGCAAAGTCAAAGAAAGATGGACATGTTTAGCAGGCTGAGGACTCCAGTCTTCAGTAGAGCACAGATTGAAGAATGGGTTGGAGAGCTTGGGGCAGAACAGGAAAACGAGAATGCGAGCATTAGTTCTCTGGAAAAGAACATGAGACTAGGGAATGGGTCAGGATAAAGGAGATTTCAATCAGGATGGATGTGTGGCTTCACAGGAAGATTCTCGCAAGAGGAGGGAGTTGGTATCTTATGAGTTCAACAGCGGTAACTCTTCAAGAGAAAGGACTTCATACTCAGCAAATCACAGCATTGGAGTAAACGACCTCTACTTTGTCTTAGCTTGAAGTATTTTTTTAATACCAGGGACTGCAGAAGAATTAAGAGGAACTAAGGTTCAATATATAGGCAACTTTGCAGGAAGTATGGATATATTTTTTAAATAAGGAGTTCTATGAATTTTTATGTAGGTTAAAAAAAATAGGGGAACCTCGGTGGCTCAGTTGGTTAAGCCTCTGACTCTTGGTTTCGGCTGGGGTCATGATCTCATGGTTCATGAGATCAAGGCTGCATCGGGCTCTGCACCAACAGTGCAGAGACTGCTTGGGATTTTCTCTCTCCCTCTCTCTTTGCCCCTCTCCAGCTTGTGCTCTCTCTCAAAATATTAATTTAAAAAACTTTTAAAAAATGAAAAAAAATTGAAGACGAGCAAATTATTTCATTCTTCTTCAAAATAGGGCTACACAAAATATTTTTATTCAAAGCAGTTATATATCTACCCTTTGAAAGAACAGATGCTTTTGAGTCTTCTCAGATGACCACCACAATGTAGAAAGATGAAAGCTGGCCAGATCAGAGGAAACCCAAGTCTGAGTGCTTCCATTCCCTATACCTAACATAGCTTCCAGCACCCTGGGATTCACAAACAAATGTTGCCCTCCTGGAGTGGAATTAATAAGGTAAGGGTGTACTTGGCTTTGTAATTTTCCACAGGTGCATGCATGAGGAAGGCCAGCCTGATAACCCAGGACTCCTTGATGTTTCTGAGTCAACTGAGTTTTCTTCAAACTGAGATGCCACGGAACATTTAGTTTTATTCTATCATGAACGCATGTGTTTACCATTACTCTTTATGTTCCCATGACATATGCCTTTCTAGATAAATGTTACGGTGATATCACAAAGGGTTTTTTTTTTTTTATGGCTGTTTCAACCACTGACTGAAACACATGAAACAAAAGCCATACAAGTTTCAGTTTCAACCACTGACTGAAACACATGAAACAAAAGCCATACAAGTTTCAATGAGCCAAACCCCTCCTTGTTACTCAACTGAATATGAGGAAGCTATGGTGTCCTGAAGATGGAACTCACTGCTGATAATGTGGGAAAGAGGAGACTAAATGCTGTTCCCAAGAAAGAGTGAAGGGGAGACTGAGGGAAACAGGGACGCAGAGAGAGGAAGAGGCCTGTTTGGAACACATGAAATCTGTCAGCTTTCAAAAGGAATATACTGTTGTTGGGTCAGGTGACCCTATTCACGAGACCACCTTTGATTTATATAATAATCTGCAGAAATCCAGTCCCATTTCCCAATCTGTAGGGAAAAACATACCACCGACATAACTCTGGCTTCATTACAGGACGTCCCCCGATAAATAAAATCTAGATCTGGCCTCTGTCCACTGCTGTTCTAAATGAGCCCAGCCAGCCTGGCCCATGTTTTTTCATTTCATTTTCCGGAGCCAAATGACTACCATCTGTTGTCACGAAGCTGTCACACAATCAGTAATGGAAGATTTCTAAGGAATATAATGGCTGAAGAATGAATATATGACAGTCCAGCTCCTAGCTAGCAGGAAGAGAACAGCAGCCCATTTGAAAAGACACAGAAGGGTGTTCTCCCACTTCTCAGCAAGTGCATTGTAATACAAATCTTTATTTGGACTCAAGACGTTGACAGGTCAATTGAACAGAATAAGTCTAGTTTATGATGCAGTTGTCAGAACTGGTTAAAGCGGGAGTCTGTTTACCGACGTCCTGAGATATTCCAACAATTTTTCTTGCAAACCAGCACCTTGAGGTTAATTACTTTACCAATTTGAGTAAATGGCAAGCCATATTCCCATCTGTCTCCATTAGTTCCCCACTATTTCTCAATTTATGATGACTGGGGTCAAGGCTGTGGTACAAAAGAAGAAGTAATAAAGCATGAATGGAGTAATTTTCTGTTTATACAAATGTGGTAGCCACAGCATAAATAAGGCAAAGACATCTCGAACGTGCATATTCTTAGCTTTGAAACCTCTGGATGCTAACTATATTTACAGTAAATGTGTCTCCTAATTTGTAAGTGTAAAACAAATACCAGCGACAAACTGCACTTTCCATATTTATGTGCTGCAAGCTAAACCCTGATATCACAGCCAGCAGGACCTTGGCTGGTCTCACAGTAGAAGCCAAGTCAAAAAAGATTCCAAACAGCCTAGAATAGTCTATTTCTCTTAAGCTTCCTTGTTCACCAAAAGCAAGGTCTTTGGGCAACAAAGAAATGTTAGACTTCTATGTTCATATCACCATAAGGTATTAACAAATCTTTTACATTAAATATAAGCGTGCCTTGCTATCAATATAGAATTCAACGTTGGAATCCCTTAAAATCTATTTAGAAGTGTGACTGATTAAAAATTTTAGGTATTGACATTTTCTTTCCTTATTTTACTCACTTCCTCCCTCTTCCTTCTTTCCTCTGCTTTCTCTCATTCTAATCACTATCAAACATGAGATAATTTGTAAATTTTATGCACATATGTTCTAATCCAAATCACAAATGTATAATACACATTAACCCTGAATTTCACAGCATATCATTTCAGTATTCAAAACAAAATAGTATTTTTTGGAAGACTTTCATATGTAATTTAAAAAGAAATTGGCTAGTTTCTCCAGTTTATTAATAGATACGGCAGATTGATATGTTTTTACCTAATCTGCTTTTCTCAAACACTGGCAGTTAAAAAAGAAAGAAAAAGAAAGAAAGGAAGAAAGAAAGAAAGAAAGAAAGAAAGAAAGAAAGAAAGAAAGAAAGGCAGAGAAGATAAATTTTTGGCCACTTGCCACAAATGGTCAAAGTGATCATTAATTAAGTACCACAATAAAATAGATTTTACAGCAAATGAGGCATAAGACATCTATTTTACAATAAAGGATTCAAAACAGAAAGGATTCAAAAGTGCTCCATGATCACTGTGAAGTTCTAGACTCTGACACTGTCACTGATTAGGTAGAGGCCCAAAGAAAATCAGCTTTGCGTAACAAAATAGAAAAAGATATTTTTCTTAACTTCTCATGGGTCACATGGAATAAGATTTCTCCTCGCCATTCAGAAGGGCTTCTAGGCAAATGGAATGGTTTCCCTCAAGCTTCTCTTTGGAGCCTAAGTCCTTTCTCTTTTTGTTTTTGGGGTACCTCTGTTGTCTTCCCCTTTCCTGTCCCACATCTCCTTCCCCTTTCAGCTGAAACACTGGCTACCATTTACATGGGGACAAAGAGATGTCTTCAGACATTTTGGAATGGCTTTTAACATGAATTAGATGAAGAATACTATTAAAATCTAGGCTAAAAATCCTCTGACTCTCTCTGAGGTGCCAAGAGGCAGTCCTGTTGAAGAGAGGTCCATTCTGAGTGAGGCTCTTCTCAGGGCCAAGTCTTAAAAAGGGTCCATACATCTTCCCAGGCAGGAGGTTGGGGAGGCAAAGGTCTGGATCTGGGGTCCCTCAAACTGCAGGAGAACAAAAGCAGGCAGTGTGGCTGTATAGAGGGACCAGAGGAGACAGACAGTTGTGGAAAGGGTCCCTGCATCTTTTGTGGGATAACATGAGGGCAATTAATAAGGGAGAGAAGCTGATTCTAAGGTCCTGTTTAAAAAAAATTGTTTAAGGATACATAAATAGGTACATTCATTCAACCAAAGTATATCTGAGCTCTCGCTAGGTTATAGAAGTATGACATTCAGAGATAAAAGAAAGATTATTGCCCCTGAAGATATCCTAGTCTAATGGGCAAAACAGACAAGAAAATAAATAACGTGGTATATGACAGAGGTACATGTAGGAGGCTACTAATAGGATGCTCATGGTTAAGGCACCTAAATCAGCTTTGGGACATACATGGAGTGGAACCAGTGTGTTGGGTAGCATCTCTGCCCACAAATACTCCCTCATTGCCCAATATTCTGCCATACCAAGAATCACCTCCATTGATAAGTGTCCCCTTTAAGTTGCAAAAACTCCCAGGAAGGGTAAAAGTAAGGACTACTGGTCATCTGTCTTTTAATGTGAATTCATTTAAACATGTTAATTTCTCAGATCTTAGAATATAAAAGGTAGACTGAGCCTTAGAAATCATCTAGTCCAATTTTCTTATTGTACTAAAGAGGAACCTATAGCCCAGGAGATTGGGGAAGGTGTGAGGCTTGTGGACCCCTGCTAGCCCTGGCTTGCTGCATAAGGATGGACTCAGGGCTGGCTGGCATCTGCAGCCTCACCAAATGGCAGCAGTAATGCTCTTTATCAGCTAAACATTTTGAGGCCTTATGTTTTCTAGTCATTGATAATAATTGCTAGTGTGTTTTGTTTCTCCACTTAAAACATTTCCCGTATATACAATGCTGTAATAAGTACCATAAGCCTTTAAAAGATGAAAACATAACAAGTATAAGTAAAGAGAATGTGCTTTGGAGGCCAACATCACTGCCCCTTAATAGCTATGTGGCTTTGGGCAAACCTTCATTTCTTCAGCTCTAACATGGACTTAATATATCTTGTCGAATGGTGAGGTAGAGATATGTTAATACATGGAAAGCATCTGGTACCATGCCGGGTAGAGATCAAGCACTCAATAAATGTTACTTGGTGCTGTTTCGTTTACTCTCAGTGGAGAATTCAGTATGACAATAAGATCCATCCAAGTGCCCACTGCTATAAATGGGGAATGCAAAGTGGAAGTTACCTCAAGCTTTATCATCTAGGACCTGTGTCCGAAGCATTGTGAGAAGACAGAAAAGGGAGGAACAAACTTTCCCTAGGTAAGTCTGCAAAGTTTTCAAAGGGCTGAGTTACTTTTTGAAGAATACATAGAGATTTGCTGGAAGAAGTGAGGAAATGAGACTTGAGGGAGAGGTTCTAATATTTGTAAAACATGAGAGAGCATGTTTGGCTCAAACTATTACTCTGTCTTATTCTCTTTCTCAAAACTTCCTTGAGGGATTATTATGCTACCATCAAAAGAAGGTCCTTTGGGATTTAAGACTCCCCAGTCCACCTCCTTGAAAGGATTTCCAACCTCATCTCTATGCACATTCTTGTCTGTATATCATCTGGTTGCTATTCCCCAAAATGTCTTGTCCATCTACATCTCTAGAATTTGCTCACATAGCTGTCTCCACTTGGATGCTTTTGTACTAACTGATTCTGATTTTACTCATTTGTCATAGCATGGCCGAATCCCAGCACTCCCTCTCCTCGTTAGCCCATCTAGTCCTTTCCTTCCTCTGGATTCCACTGGCACTGAGTCATCAGCACTCAGTCAACACCTGGCTCTGCATTACCTCTTAAATTTTAATTTGTTCATGTCTTGTTTCTCCATTGAAATTTTAATATCTCAAATATGGGGGGGGCACATTTTAAACTTTTTCATATTCCTTTCAGCAACTTTCAAAGATGTTATAAATACTTATTTGATAGATGATTATACTTCATTGTCATTGTGATCAAGTTGGTTTCCCTGTGTGTCTTTTTTTCTCCTTTGGTGGGGGGAAGATTTCAGGGAGGAGAATACAGAAGATGATTTCTGTAGAGGTCAGTGGTCTAGGCCACCCACTTCAGAGGATGCCACTGATCTAATCCATATGACACAGGAGAGACCTTGGTATGTTACTATCATGTGAAATCTGTACTTAATTTCTGATCTTCCAGAGGTCAGTTAGTAAGATGTCAATTTCCTCTCTGGGTAAAAACTAATGTAATATCTACTCTATCTACCTCACAACAATCTTGTGAAGATAAAAAGAGAAACATTGTGCCTGGTAAAAATATTTAGAGAGTAAGACATTTTCAAGATACACATGGTATCCCTATAATGTACACATATACCCCAAGCCATGGGGCCAGTCCAGAGATTGTTTTTTTTTTTTCCTGTTTGGGGATTTTCTCCCTCTGGGCAGTCACATTATTTCCAGGTTAAAGGGTAAGTTAGACATTTTCCCTTGAGAAGAAACCAGGAGGATAATGAGCTGAGACTAAGTGTCTTGACTGGGCTTAGGTAAACTGCTGTGACACAAAGTTCAAGTTTTGGGGGACATAGCTAATTAGATGTGGTAGATGGAAAATTTCCTACAAGTGGTTTCTACTAGTGTAATTAAGCTGTGAGAATCAAATGAGATTAGACTGGTAAGACACCGAAAGGCCTGGAACACTACAGCCTAAGGCACCTTTCAGAAATGCTGCTTTGCTTTTGCTCACATTGGGGGTCTGTCTGCAGTCAATTGCCTTAGTAGTTGAATGAGGAGTGTTTACCACCCACATACTGCTAGAATCTTGTTCTTCCCAAGTCAAACAATTTCTCCTTAACTGAGAACTCAGCTTTCCTACTCTCAAGTCTAACTAATGGAGGATAGACTAGTATACAGGCTTGTATGGAGCTCCTATAGCTAGGCCTGCGTGTCAAGAAGTCTCGAGGAAAATCAGCAGCCGATTCTTTTTAAGCCACATGAAAGCACGGAGCAAAGCAGAGCAGGATGAGGTGACAGTGAGGGAGTAACAGGGAAAACTGGCTCTGTAGTCCTGTGAAAAGAAGCTGAAAAGGGTTGGTGCGTTCCTGTTAAAATGAGGAGAGCTCCCTGGAAATAGTGGGAAAGGTGAAAGGAGAGCTGCTCCCCCAGGAAGCTGAGGCCCTGCTCAAAAAAAAGTTGTCGAGAAACTTAGTCATCATATTGCTAACATGCCCTTCTCTCCCAAAAGGGTATTGGGAGGCCAGAGATCTGCTCAGGGTGGATTTCTGTCCAAACCTGTCCCTTCCTGACAGAGATGCGAGTGTCACGAAAGACCTATGAACCTTGAAGTCAGAGGCCTGTCTGCTGCGGCCATCACTCTATCTAGTGTGGTGTCTACCCAATGGGAGGTGTCCAGTAAATGTTTTTGGAATAAATATAAATGAATGAGTGAAAGCAGTGACTGGGTGAAGGATGTTATTTGCAAACCCATTCTGAGCCATCTGGATTCAGAGGAAGCCAGGGAGGATGGCTACATAGCAAGGGTGTACTGGTATACTTTTCCATGACCCTCCTCCATCC